>NW_025858502.1:186319-242859 GCF_002878395.1 Capsicum annuum
TTTAGCTTTGAAATTTATACTCTTCTCTTATTCTCATTACTCAAGGCTAAAGGAAACTTTAAGCAATACTTTCAAATCATGCATATGTCTCATGGAGAGTAAAACTTCTTCAATGCTTAAGAACTCATAACTCTTTTGAACTCAAATACTTGGAATTCGAAATCATATAACCTTGGAACATACTTGAAGGCATTTCATTCATGTTAGGAAAATATCTCATTTGAAGCTTTCGGGAAAAATACTCATATTAAGGGAAAGTATTTTGTTTTTAAAGGAAAATATCTTATCTCAATGGAAAATACTTTAGTTTAGGGAGGTAACTGATCTCGAAGTTTAAATGTCAAGGGAGGTTCTCTTAACCGACATAAACCATGCGAGCTACATGGAACTCCATGCAGCCTGACTAACTCCCGAATATACAATCTAGCATAATCCTCAACTGTAGAAGATATCATCATGGGAAAGAAATGTGTGGACTTAGTCATCCTATCTACAACAACCCAAATCGAATCATGATGACGACACGAAAGAGGCAACTAGGTCATGAAGTCCATATTCACCACCTCCCATTTCCAAGTGGGTATACCAAACTCTTGCATCACACCACCAGGTCTTTGGTGCTCTACCTTAACCTTTTGGCATGTTGCACACTTTACTACGAACTCGGCTATATCCTTCTTCATACCATTCCACCAATAGATTTCCCTCAAGTCGCGGTACATCTTTGCAGTGCCGGGATGAATAGAATACCGCACACTATGCTCTTCAGCCATAATCCTCTTCCTCTCCTACCTAAGATTCAACTCCCTTAGAGTAAACACATATTGCAAGCTCTTATGATCAGTAAACACATCAACATGAACACTATAAAGATAGTGTCTCTAGCTTTTCAAATCAAAGACCACCGCAGTAAAGTCAAGATCATGGGTTGGGTAATTTTTGTCATGTGGCTTTAACTATCTAAAGGTATAGGCTATAACCTAACCTCATTGCATCAACACACAACCCAAACAAATTCTAGAGGCATCATAATACGCCACAAAAACATCTGTACAATCAGGAAAAGTCAACACAGGGGCTGAAGTAAGTTGAGTCTTTAACTCCTGAAAACTCTTCTCACAGGACTCTAACCACTGGAACTTAACTTTCTTTTGGGTCAACCGAGTCATGGGAGATGCAATAGAAGGGAAACATTCAACAAAACGGTGGTAGTATTTCGCTAGACCCAAGAAACTTCTAATGTTAGATAGAGAGATAGGTCTAGGCAAATTTCTTACAGCTTCTGTCTTTTGGGGATCAACTCTAATACCTCCGGCTGAAATGATATGACCCAAAAAGGCTACAGACCTTAGCCAAAATTTGTACTTACTGAATTTGCTGAACAATTGGTGATCTTTGAGGGTTTACATGACAATTCTAAGATGATTTGCATGGTCATTCTCATTATGGGAGTACACAAGGATGTCATCTATGAAGACAATGACAAACATATCAAGATATGGCTTGAACACTCGATTCATGAGGGGCATAAAGGTTGCTGGGGCATTGGATAGCCCGAAGGACATGACTAGAAACTCAAAGTGACCATAGCAGGTTCAGAAGGCTGTCTTTGGAATATCATATTCCCTCACTTTAAGTTGATAGCTGGATCTAATGTCTATCTTGGAGAAATAACTTGCACCTTGCAACTGATCAAACAGGTCATCAATTCTCGAAAGAGAATACTTATTTTTGGACTATGGCCTTGTTAAGCTAACGATAGTCAATGCACATATGCAAAGAACTATCTTTATTTCATATAAATAAGATAGGCGCACCCCAAGAAGAAATACTGGGCCGAATGAAACCTTTGTATAAAAGATCTTTGAGTTGCTCTTTCAGCTCCTTAAGCTTAGTTGGTGCCATACGGTATGGTGGAATAGAAATGGGACCAGTGTCGGGAAGAAGGTCAATCCCAAATTCTATCTCTCTATTGGGAGGTACCCTAGGGAGATCTTCTGGAAACTCATTAACAATATTGATGGACTGAATAGTTGGAGCCTCGAACTTAGTGTTTTTTACTCTAACTAGGTAACAGATGTAACCTTTAGATATTAGCTTTTTGGCTTTAAGATAGGAGATAAAATGTCTCTTGGGAGATACCAAACTCTCGGACCACTCAAAAGTAGGTTCATCAGGAAACTAAAACTTGTCCACATGGGTACGACAGTCTATAAATGCATAACAACAATGAAACCAATCCATACCCTGAATAAGGTCAAAATCCACTATGTCTAACTCTATCAAATCAGCAAGTATGACTCTATGAAGAATAGTAACTGGAAAATCTCTATACACTTGTTTAGCAACAACTGACTCTCCTACGATTGTAGAAACTATGAAAGGCTCAGGAATTTTTGTATGACTCATTTGCAAGTTCACAGCTACAAGTGGGGTCACATAAGAGAGACTTGACCCGGGGTCCAACAACATATAAACATCAAGACAAAAGACACAGAGCATACCAATAACAACATCGGGAGAGGCCTCCTACTCCTGATGGAGTGGTAAGGCGTAGAATCTGGCGCTGGCCGTCAGCAGTGCTAGATAAAGCGCCCTGAGCAGGGGCAGGATGGGGTACAGGAGTTGGTGCACTAATATCCTGTGCCTGAGGTCGTGCATCTCTGTTCCCCTATCTAGCATGAGGATAATCTATAAGTCTGTAGCCTTGCTTTCCATAACCAAAACAACCTCTTAGATCTATGAAACACTCATCGAGATGACTCTTATTACACTTAGCACAAGGAGGATACCGGGGCCTGTTACCAACACTATTCTGCTACCTAGACATAAAAGATCTACCCCTTGCTCCTGCTTGCTTCTAGGCATGGGAGCACTAGATGATGAAGGTGCTGGCATAGACGAAAACCTCTGAAACTAAGGACAGTTCCCTCCATGGAACCTAGGCTAGCTATACTAATGTTGCTCAGATCTAACCCTCTTGTTACCCCTCACTCGATCTCTCTCCCTAATCTTATCCACCTCTATCCACTGGGCATGCACCATCAACCTAGCCAGATCCATATCCCTATGCAGTATTATAGTCCTACACTCCTCTAGTACCAACCCAGAAACACCAGTCACGAAATTGCTCATACTAGCCCGAGTGTCAGAAATCAAATCAAGAGCATACTTGATCAACTAGTTGAACTTCAAGTAGTACTCCTTAACAGTCATGGATCCCTGCCTCAAGTTCATAAACTCCTCAATCTTTGCCTCCCTCATCTCAAGCGAAAAGTACTTGTCCAAGAATGCATCTTGGAATACCTGCCAAGTCATAGGAGTAGTGTACTCATCTCTTCTCTTCCTCCATAATACAACCCAGTCATAAGCTATGTCCTTCAACCTGTAAGACACCAACTCAATATTTTCTTCCTCAGAAATATGCATCACCTATGTAATCTTTATCACCTTCTCAAGGTATAACTGTAGGTTCTCATCTGCCTTAGACCCATAAAACTCTGGTGGATTCATCCGCATGAAATCACGGATCCTAGTTATAGCTACTGATTAGCAACTGCGGCCTGGTTATTGGCCCGAACATTGATGGTAACTTCTTGGGCTAACGCCTGAAAGGCCGCCTGAAACTCGACATGAGATACAGTCTCATTCAAAGGATCAATAGGTGGGGGTTGCTCATCATCATTCCTATGGGCATTCGCTATTTGGAGAGGCATTTTTCTAAAATAAAATAGCATGAATTAGTATATGAGAGGGAAAATTGTAGGCATGATAGAATCCAAAAGAAAGAAACAACTTTTCCTAAAACGTCTTGTAGCCTCTTCCTCGTAGATGTGGCGAGCTATACACCAATGGTCAAGACTTTACTCAACGCGGCTTATCAGACTCCCTAGGACTTCTTATAAACCTTAGGCTCTGATACCAAGTTTGTAATGACTCAAAATTGCCTCCCATGATGTCACACGGTGCTTAAGGCTACAAGTAGCCCCAAGATAACCCTTTGAGCCTATTTATACTAATAACACTCATTTCAGGATAAAATAATTCAAACACTAGCATAGTCATATCATATGAAAGGAAATACAGAGAAAATTCTTGGTCCAAATGACCACAATACTGGAAACCTCAACACAACCACAATCTGATAACTAGTCTAAAAAAGCCTCTACTAATCCATGAACTAGAGAGCCATTGGGACAGGTCCCCAACTGACTCGAAATGAACTAGAAATAATAGCATAGTCTCTCAAAATATGGAAATATTTGAATTTTGGTCCTCGAACCATGAGGACTCACTACCGTAAAAATGTAGATAGAGGTACTCAAAAATCACTGACGAGGTTAATTACTCACATGGCTTGAATAAGTATAAAATGCAAAGCTCATGAATTATGTAAAATGGAACATGTAAAACAATCTCGTGAGTTATTATACTTTAAGCTTTGAAATTTGTACTCTTCTCTTATTCTCATTACTCAAGGCTAAAGGAAACTTTAGGCAATACTTTCAACTCATGAATATGCACATGGAGAGTAAAACTTCTTCAATGCTTAAGAAATCATAACTCTTTTGAACTTAAATACTTGGAATTCGAAATCATATAACTTTAGAACATACTTGAAGGCATTTCGTTCACGTTAGGAAAATATCTCATTTTAAACTTTAGGGAAAAATACTCATATTAAGGAAAAGTATTTTAGTTTTGAAGGAAAATATCTTATCTCAATGGAAAATACTTTAGTTTAGGGAGGTAACTGATCTTGAAGTTTAAATGTCAAGGGAGGTTCTGTTAACCGACATAAACCATGCGAGCTACATAGAGTCCAACATTTTGTCCTCCTAAGGAAGAGACCTCACGATGGGTAGAGGCATCATACTCTTGACTGGGAGTATAACCTAGGTACAGTGATCACTAAACAAACTCAGCCTCAGGCCCAATATCAAGTTGGCCTTAGTCCCAATATCAACTCGGCCTTAGGCCCAATAATAATCATAAACTCAGCCTCAGGCCCAACCTATGGTAGCACATAGTTTTGGGATAAGAAACCTTAGTAACTTACCATCTCGGTGCTAAATATTACTCCCTTTAGATTATCTGCACTCAACTCATAAAAATCTACTTTTAGCTATAATCTCATGGTTCACCATGAACCCAATAATCAAATCGGTAATGTCATGTAGTAGAGTGGATTTCAAAACTCAATGACCATTAGGTCAAAACATTTCATAACAATCTGAGAATACTCAAATCATGGGTGCTTATAGCACAAGAGTTCACAAAATCTCAAGTCTCAAGTAGGGCTTAATAACCCATAATTCAATCTAAAGTTAAAACTCATCAAAAGCATAATAGATAGCATATAGATTCATAACTCATGTTGAAATCTAGAAATTTCAATAATTTATTTCAAAATCTCAACATAATCATATACTTCAATATTTCAAACATTTCAACTATTAACTTCTCAAGGATTAAAATCAAGAGGTATAGACCCAGCTGCAATTTCCCAAGAAAACATGTAAAAATCATTCCATTAGACTCTTAATTCAAGGGAAACATCAAAATCTTGCAACCAATAACAATTGGTGAAAAATCCCAATTCAATTTCATGTAAAATCTTATAAATTACAGAGAGTTGTAGTTTAAATAAGCTTTTGGGCACAAGGGTGAAAGGATTACCCTTGTTCAAAACCCCACATACCTTGAATTAGAAGCTTTGAATGAACTCTCACTTTTGAAACTCTATTCGTACTCTTGAATGAGGATTCTTGAAGCCCTTGACTTGGGAACCCTGAATCTTGACTTAATTAAGAAAATCTATGGTGGATTCTTGAGATTCTTGAAAGAGGTTTTGGATACTTAGGGTTTTTGTTGAGAGAGACTTCATAGAATGCTTGTAAATGACCTTGATTTGGTATTTACATGGTTTAAGAGGCTTGGAAAAAGTCCAAAATGCCTTCTTTAACTTTTGTACGAAGCTAGAAAAAATTAAACTAGGAACTCGATTTCATGGCCCACCGAAACGCACCACTATTGCGGTGGCTGACTGGAAATTAAAAAATGGAAATTAGTAGTCACCGCGATGCGGAGCCATCGCATTGTCCCACTATTTAGGACCTAAAACTTCAGCGTGACACGTCACAATCGCACCAGGCCACTGAAAATTGACTATTGGGAAATTGGGGTCTTCCATGATGCACCACTATTGTGGAGTTCCACTGGAAATTGACAATTGTCAAATAGACCCTCTCCGTGATGCGCCAAGCACCAAAATGATGTTATTTTATGACTAGGACTTAAATTAGCCATAACTTCTTACCCTGGTATCAGATTTGGGCGAATCTTATATCGACAGAAAGTTTATCAAATTTCCCATGTGATAAAAAGTTGAAATTAGGGAAATTCCGAATGGTTAACATGATACTCACTTATAAAGTCACTTTTCAATATTTTAGGGCCAGAATTACACTTTACTTGACACGCTCTAAGACTCAAACAATAAGGGAACTTTGCGGGGTCTTACAAGTTTTAAGCCCTAAGTTTGAGTATTGAGACTACAAGAAGATTATGATTTGATAATCTTATATCAAGATTTTAAGAAAGAATTAATCTTTTGATCCTAAGTTAAGATAAGGAATCCACATTACTCATACGGTTATGATTTAAAGGAAAGACAAGTATACTGGTTTTCATTATAAACCCTTATGCTATTTTATGGTGGATTTTTTAAAGTCTGAGTATATCTGTAAGAGAGTAGTATTTACCACCAAGTTAGGTATAAGTCCAAGTTTGCATGCCTCAGAACTATGAACCACCGTAGGTTTAAAGTCCCAATATAGTTTAAGTATACTGATCACTAAATTTAAGGTCCTATTCTGATGGCAAGGGCAGGACAGCTTTCCCCAACATGAGCTGTCCCATCCATGGGTAAGACACTGGACTCCATGATAGCTCAAATGGTGTATGTGGATTATAAGAACCTCCCTAAGTAAAAATTAAATTAAATTTTTTAGAAACTAAGTGTCATGGCTTACAAAGTTCATACTTATGCTTCATTACTCATGTTTATAATTTTACAGCTTTTGTTTTACTCAACCCCAAAGTGAGTCATTCACACTTAGCATACATTGTTTAAAGGTTTATATGTTCATTAAGTTTTTGTTTTTACTTATGCATTCACCACTATATACTCAGTATATTCTAGAAGTACTGATCCATATATATATTTATGTACTACATTGTCTCATAATATCGGTACAATTTATAGTGTGTATATCATAATCAAACATTTTATAGCTTTTAGTCAGTAGGTGATGAGTCTTTTTGATTTGAGGCCTCAATTCAATCATAGTTCAAGCAGCATTTTATTTTCTTTATTCAGTCGTATCAATTTGAGATAGCTGAGGGTCATGTCCCAGCTACCTATAGTCAATACTAGTAAAGGCTTCATAGACAGTTAGTAGAGTAGATGTATTTGATTTCAGTTTTGTTTGTATAACTAGAGTAGTAATCATTTTAATAGTTTTCTTTTGAATATATTCAACTAAAGACTTTTCTTCCTCTTATTTCTTTGAGATTTGTGTATCTTATTTAGTTGCTCACAAGTTATGCCAATACAAGGGTTAGCTTAGGAACACTTGTGGTCCTAAGCACCATGTGACATCCAAGGGGTAGTCTCGAGGCGTTACAAACTTGGTATCATAGCCCAGAGTTCAAGTGCCCTAGGGTGTCTATGAAGCCATGTCTAGTAGAGTCTTATGGAATAGTACGGAGATGTCTATACTTTTCTTTGATAGGCTACAGGGCATTTAAGAAATGTCTCCCTTCTTCATGCTCTAGGTCGTGCTATAAACTTGTTCTCTCAGAAACTTCTATAAATTCATGTGTTACTCCATAATCTTTCATCTATGACTTATTCTTGAGATAACATAATTAGAAAGTTCCAATTCCTCCCAAGATAATGCTCTTAGATTTACTATTAGTAACTTTAGAAGTCATACAAGAGGCTTGAGAGGAGCTCGCTAGTGTGTTATAAGTTCCTTAAGTTGAAAATTATTTTATCATCCTTATGAGTTGTTATTTAAGACAGAGTAAGATATGTATTCAGATTCCTTGGTAACTCTTTAATATAGATAGTTCTCATGAGAGGAGATAGTATAAACCTAGAATATAAAATAGAGTTTGCATTCGAGGGATATTGCAACCTAGAGTGTTATGATTTATAAGTAGAACTTTCTTATAGTTAGAAGTATAGTTTTTGAATTATAGTTATAAGAAAGGTAGGAATGGCGATTGATCAAAATATATGGATGAATTCATACATGCTGTCGAGTTTGTGTTAAGGTGATATATCCTTGTATGTCAGCTTAGGGGTAATGAATGGGGTATTGCTTTCTTGGTGAAACGTAGAAAAAGACTTATTAGTTAAGGTGAATTGTTGTTTGCTTAAAGCAGGAAAGGATTTATTGATGGTATTTATTGTGTTAGGTAAGTATAGGTTATTAAGTGTTATGTGTGGTTAGTAGTACCCTCTAGTTGCTAAGTGGAAGGAGGCTAGTTATATACTATATAGTTTTCTTAATAGCTAAGTTAAGGAGCTATGGATTGATGATATTGAACCTTTTGGTATGATTTTGTTTCTCATGGTTTAGGTAAGGATATAAGTTTAGAGATGTGATATTAGCAAGCTATGATAGAAGTAGTATGGTTCATTAAAAGTTTGGGGATATCCATTTTAAGTGTTAGAATCTAAGTTTGAATCTTTGAAGATTGAGCTAGTAGAAATAAAAGTTGAAGATCTAGATGGTGTGCACTCCGGGTATCGTGATAACCATGAAGATTCTAAGTTAGTAAGTGTTCAAGTATTATATGATGACTATTGGAGCTCTAGAAAGATAGAGTTATATCTTAGAAGAAAGTATGAGCAGTGGGGTTTACACTTTCAGGTGTAGTCTTTTGGGTAAAGTTTATTATTTATGTGTATTGTTATATCCCAGACTATAGAGTATAGTGATTGTAGTCCAGTTTAGAGTTTAGTAAAGGATTCCACAGACTTAGAATGATAGCTTAAAGCTAAAGGGGAGATGATAGAACAAGGAACCAAATCAAGTTTTGAGAATTAGATTGTGATACATATCAATAAAAGTTGTGATAAGATAGTGATCCCTTCGTCCTCTAGAGTATTCCTTCGATTTCAGTCATTATCATACCAAATTCATGTCTTGCGTGATAGATCCATGCCAAAGGCCAATGCTTATACACTTCATATGTATTTAGGTCCATTCTCAACTCCTAGTAAGTAAAGTAACCGCGTCATTTGTGATTCGAGTTATTCCTCATAAATCTAAGAAAGTCCAGTCTTATGTTAAACAGCTTATGATAAGTATGAACTCAGGTTTCAGAGTATGATCAGTTCTCAGAACTCATGATGCTAGTGAAATTCGCATTATATCATGAACGTCCTCGATTTAGATCAATTTAATAAATCCATGCCTTTGACATTCTGTTCTTCAGGCCTAAGTTAAGTGTCAAAGTTATGTATAGTATTTTTTCATGCTTCAGGTCCTTATGAGTTAGCCCTTCGGTGACCTCTTCCTATGTTAAGATAATAGTGATGATAATGGATAATTAATGGTTTAGATAAGAGGGAGTTGATAACCCTCATTAAGAATGATTATTTATGCTTTTCAATTAAAGTCTAAAGGATGAAGGAATATTGAGGTAAATCTTTGGTATATGTCATCTTAAGCATAGTACAAGAAAGTCATTGTTGATGGAGGTTTAGAGAATATAAGAATTATGACTTTATGGGTATTTACCTTGAAGTTCATATGTGGTTGTAATGATAGGCTTGAATGTCATATTGGGATGTAAGTTGAGGAATGCAATATACGCTAGTGAATCTATAGTAAGAGTTCAAAGTTAGTCATTGAAGTGGTAAGGCATGTTATGCTTAAGCTGTGAGCTCTGGAAGAGACATATAAAATTAAATCATGTGGTTTAGACTAGTATTATGTTGTAGTGTATTGTATCTTGTGATTTTGAGTTACGCCTGATTATGGTGAAAATTTTAAGTTGAATCAAATGAGTATGGTATTTAAGGGGAACAGTATAGTTGACGGAGTATTTGAGAAGTGTTGCTAAGCTTGAAAGTAAGAAGTTGCATTGCCTAAAGCCTAGTAATTCTATCCTAGCTTATGATTTATAAGTCTTTGTTCCATGCTATAGAGTCATATCAATGTTGTGATTCCTTAGTCAGATGTCTTGTTTAGATCATGCCTAAAATTCTTTGCTCCATCATTGTAATGCCTAGAAATCTTACTTCTCGGGGCACGACACGGTGCTCCAAACTACAAGCAGTCCTTAGCTAACCCTGGTTGCCTTCTACTTAATTTGAATCTCAAAATTAGGGAATATGAATGTAGAATCATAATAAATGTGGAAAACTGTCTGAATTATCTAAGTATATCTGAAAATACAAATCTCATCAGTCTGATAAAGCAAATTCTGAAAATCTGAATACTACAACTAAAATCTAAAACTAAATCTAGTAGTTCAACAAGCCTCTACTGACTGTATCTAGAGAGTCACTGGGATAGGCACCAGCTGACTCAACTATGTGAAATGAATACTGGATCATCTACTAATAAACTTGAAATCTAAACAACTAAGTCCCTGAACTATGAGGACTCACCAACGACAGAGATGTAGATGAAATGCTCGAAAATCACTCAAGCTGCTGAGACTGAGCACCTAAACCTATATTATGAGACAATATAGCACATAGACTTTTATGTGGATCAGTACTTTGAGGATGTACTGAGCCTATGGGGGTGAATGCAATAAGTAAATAATATCATCATAATTTATAAAATCTTGCATGCCAAATATAAATGACTCACATAGGCTTTAGTAATAGGAAAACTGAAGATCATAAATCATGAACAATAAAGCATACAATGTAAATCTTGTGAACCATTACATTCATTTCTAAGATTTGTTCTTTCTAAAAACTACTACATTATCCTGTCAACTGTAAGGAAAATACTTTATCTCAAGACTTTAAGAATCTTAAAAACCATAGCTTTCAAAACATATGTTTCTATCTTAAGGATTTAAACTACTAGACTGTTTTAAGAGTAGGGGACTTCCTTTGGGAGGTTCTTCTAACAAACATAAACCATGTGAGTATTCATGGAGTCCAACGTCTTACCCACATTGGGGAGAGATGTTCAACCCTTGCCATAGGAATAGAACTTCTTATCTTAATTGATCACAATCTTAGTCATCCATGAGGAAGTGGGAATAATCTTAATCCTACAGTGGCATGTAGTTCTGGGGCATGAAACCTTGGTAACATACCCATCTTGGTGCTAAATACTACTCCCATTCTTATGCTCAGGATCTTAAGAAATCCACTTCAAAAATAGCACAAGGGTTTACAAGAAAAAACAATTATGCTTTCTTTCTTTAAATCTCAAGTCATATGAACAATGTGGATTCTTTATCTTAGCTTAGGACCAAAAGGTCAAATGTTTATCAAAAATCTGAGAATAATCTTATCATAGGGCGCCCATAGCACGAATAACTTGAAATAGCAATCTCTAATTAGGGCTTAATGACCTATGCATTAAACTCATGTCAGAACATCAAATGTTCATGCTTGATAATGTAAATATTGATAAATCAACTCAAAATTTGGAAATTTCTGCAATACGTATGAAAATCTGAATATTAACATGTAACTCAACTTCTAAATCACTTGAAATCTCATAATCTTATAAATAGAAAAATTGGGTATAAACCCTAACTTCAATTTCAAGGGAGATCACATCAAATTCAGTAAATTTGTAATTAAAATAAGTTTTGGTCACAAGGATGAAAGAATTATCCTTGTTGAAAAACCCCACATACCTCAATTGATGAACTAGATGCTAAGACTTGAATCTTGAATCTCTATTGATGCTTTTGAAGATGAATTCTTGAATTAGAAATCCTTAATCTTGAATTGCTTTGGAGAACTAATGGAAAAATTAAATTTTCTTGGAGAGAAAGTTTGAGCTTTAGGGTTTTCTTTTGATAGAGAATTGATGAAACAGGCATAAAATGATTTGGTATAGACTTAATTCTTTGTTTAAGACGGATTGGGGCCTTGGGCATTGACCAAAATGCCCCTACTAAACTTTAAATTGAAACTGAAAAAATAACCAAAATCCTAATTTTCTAGGCCAGCGAGATGTGTCACTATCACGGTAGCTCACTGGAAAAGAATGAGAAGGAACTGGGCATTCACCGCTACTCGCCACAATCGCGGTGCCCCTTTAGATTGCCATTTTGGCTACTGGCGCTATGCGCCAATATCGCGTAGGCTCACTGGAAATTGCCAAATGTGAAATGGGACTCCTTCGTAACGTTCCATTATCGTGGAGTCTCGCTGGAATTTGATAATTGCGATTTTTTACTTCTCCGCAACGCGCTACAGGCCCAAATCACGGTGTTTTACGACTGAAACTTAAAATTCCTATAACTTCTTACTCGATTATTGGATTTAGGTGAATCTTATATCATTGGAAAGCTAATTAAATTTACTATGCATTTGAGGGTTTGAAACTAGAAAATTGCATATGTATGGAAATTTATTATTTCTTGAAGCCAATGCTTGACATTCTTCATGCTAAATTGAACTAGGAAAAGTATGGGGTGTTATAATAATATTAATGTAATTTCTTAGAAAAGTGTTGGAAAAATACTCCATTTGAGTATGGGCAGTCTGTATGGTCCAAATCATAAAGCCTGTAATCCCGTTTAGAAATCAAGCAAATAAGCTCCAATAGATTTCCAACTTTTCATTTAGTCCTACTACCCAAAGTTTCATGAGTAAGGCCATTCTATAAGGTAAGATGTTTGCATTCATACAAATTACAAATTCATCTTAGTTTATGCATTATACATCAGTTTCAGATTCTAGATATTCAGATGTGACTCAGTTCGTGCGTGTCTTGTGTATCAACTCAGTCTCTTTTTAGTATTTCAAACAAGTCAGTATGAGTCAAGGGATGAATTGTCCCAAGGGGGAGATATTATTATACCCCAAGTTTTCATATCCTAAACCTCTCATCTTTTCTTCACAAAATCAGATCTAGCCTAAAATAATGGTTACTCATAAATTGACTCTCTCATTTCTATCTCAGCCTTATAACCATTCTCATGTCACTTAATGTATTTAAGAAATTAGTTCAGTCATGATATTCAGTTCATGTATCATATTTTAAACCTAGTTGGGCAATCATGTTCGAATTCATGCATGTTCATTATATGATCTCAGTTACCTTAGTACAGTACTCTCAGTCTAACCAGTCTCATTTGAGGATAAATGTTTCCAAGGGGGAGATAATGTAACACCCCATATTTTTGGGCTAGACTTTGAAGCATCACTCCTACATGTGTGAACTTTAATCTCATGATTTGTATGTTAATACATGTTTCATAATCGTTATCCTAGTATATGAAGTTCTTTCAAGGTGAAAAATGTTCATAGGAATCACTTAGAGCGAAGTTGAGCTAAGAGCCTTTGATTCGCCCAAGTTTGATTTTCTATTCTATAGGGGACTGCTTTAAATGTGTACAACTTTTTATGTACGTCGAATTTTTTGGATCAAAACCCAACAAATTGTAGCTAATTGAGTCATCTTTCAAACAATACCAATTTTACCTTAATTTGATACCTGAACGAAAAGTTACAGCCATTTTTGTTAGACAGTGAGGGCATGTGATAAGCCCATGCCACCCGAGTTATTACACCAAGATAGAGGGGGCACCATGGGCTCTACTCCCAAGGACTAAAGGGGGCACCACCTGGTCCATTCCCATGTTGTTTTCAACTTCCTAAGGGTCAAGGGCACTTTGGTCATTTCCCCTTAATATGAGCCAAATAGCCATCTTAACTTTTGATGACATCATTAGAGTCCAACACCTATGGACTCAAGCCTTGGTCACCTCTAGGACCCAATATCATGCATGGAGGACATATCTTGAGCACACCATAAAGCAATTTCGTTTGTGAAAGGTTGCTTGGGTCTTGCCTTTGATGCCTACCCTAGAGTATAAGTGGAACCCCCGGTTTTGGAGCATTGAAGAGATGTAAATATAGGCGGCCCTCATTGAGGGTGTCTTGGTTATTTTACCTCTCATTTTGTAATAGGCTATAAATAGAAATTATTAGGTTTGTTTCCTTTAGTTTATGATGGATATTTGAAAGACATCAAAAGTTTTCTTCTCTCTTTGAGAGTGTAATTTAGGGTTTGGAATAGCCATTAGTGTAGGGCTTGGAAAATTCATTATTGACATTTGCTTAGAAATGGTGGTTGTAAGGCAGAGTTGATTCCCTTAACGGCCACTATAATAAGATTGGTGTTTGATTTTGTGAGTTTAAGGGTCTTATCATTTGATACACGATGCGGTTCTTGATTCTTCGAAACTTCTTATGTAATCTTATCTATTCCTTTACTTTATTTCATTGTGTGTTTGTTTATTTTCTTGTCATTCTTGGTTTGTGTCTTATGTTTGTATCTTGTTCTTAGCTTTGGTTTGTTGTTCTTGGTTGGTTTGGTGTTCATAGATCATCGTTATCATTTGGTATCAAGATCCACATTTTAGAATTTTTCCTTCAATTCGAAGTCTTGGGTTGTTGTTACCTTGAGAAAATTAACACAAAAACAGAGTCAAAATCCAAAAATAAAAAATGACGTATGTCACATTTTTGTGTTTTGGCAAAAATTTTGAACTTAGATTTGGGAGATTTTAGTGTGTTTTGTTTGTTTCTAGTGTTAGATTCTTGTTACCTAACGCTAAGTGAGTTTAGATCTTGGATTTGAGCTTAATCCGGGTGGTTTGAGTTGTTCCCCATTGTTGAGTTGAAGGTTGAAGAAACTAGAAGAGTGAATCTTGAAATTGGAAGGGTTGTTGTTTGATATTGAAAGTCTCATCTCTTGAGAGAGTATGTGGTAACTGTAACTTGGGTAGCATTAGTGTGGATTCACTAGTGTTGTAATTTGTCTAGAAATGTTGGTGCTTGAGTGGTGGAATCCCTCTTGTGTCTACGTAAGAGCTTGCTATTTGATTATATGGGTTGTAGGGGTCTTGATGTTTGATACACATCTTGGTTCTTAGAATTTGTATCTTCTTATGTCAAGTTAAACTATCTTTATTTTAATTGCATTTGTTGTGTTTGTATCTTGTTCTTGTTCTAATTTTCTTGTGTTGTTGCCATGGGTTGAAATTCCAGCTTGTGTCTTGTGTTGTTGTTTGTTTTTGTGTGTTTTGTAGTCGTATCTGCATCACCCATAGCATCCAAAAGGGCATTATTTACCCATCTTCCTCAAATTTCTCACGTAAAAACCCTCCCCTTTCCACCATGAACAAATCTCAAGTTTCTCTTCTCAAGAACACAAAGAATTCAAGATTTCAAGTTTAAGAAGTTATCTATTAAGGTATGTAGGGTTATGAACAAGGATATCTTTTCATCCTTGTGCCCAAATTGCATGATTTTAAGATTTTATTTAATTGTTTTGGAGTAGGGTTCATACCCAAGTATGTATATTCTTGAAGCATATGATTTTCATTAGATTTAAAGCTTTTAGTATATCAAGAAGTTCTTAGATGTATGTTTTTAACTTACATGATTTATATTATGAATGAGATTGCACTATCTTGACTTGTTATTGTTGAAGTATTTCAAGATTGTTACTGAGCATGAAGTGTTATTTGAATTGACATGAATTTAAAGCATTGGTTTTAAGCCCTAAGTTTCAGTATTGAGACTTCAAGAAGACTATGCTTTGATATGCTTATATCAAGATGTTAAGCAAAAATTGATCTTTTGATCGTAAGTTAAGATAAGGAATCCACATTATTCATACAGTTATAATTTAAAGGAAAGAGAAGCATAACTGGTTTTCATTATAAACCCTTATGCTATTTTAAGTTGGGTTTCTTAAAGTCTGAGTATATCAATAAGGGAGTAGTATTTAGCACCGAGTTGGGTATGAGTCCAAGGTCGCATTCCCCATAACTATGAGCCACCATAGGTTTAAAGTTCCAATATATGTTAAGTATAGTGATCACTTAATTTAAGGTCCTATTCCGATGGCAAGGGCAGGACAGCTTTCCCCAATGTGAGCTCTCCCATTCGTGGGTAAGATGCTAGACTCCATGATAGCTCACATGGGGTATGTCGGTTAGAAGTACCTCCCTAAATAAAAATAAAAGTGAAGCCTATGTCATGGCTCACAAAGTTCATACTTATTCTTCATTACTCATGTTTATGATTTTACAGCTTTTGTTTTATTCAAGCCCAAGGTGAGTCATTTACACTTAGCATGCATTGTTTAAAGGTTATATGTACATTAAGTTATTTTTTACTTATGCATTTACCCCCACATACTCAGTACATTCCATAAGTACTGATCCACATATATGTCTATGTGCTACATTGTCTCATAATGTAGGTACAAGTTGTAGTGTGCACGTCATAATCAGAAAGTTTGCATCTTCCAGTCAGCAGGTGATGAGTCCTTTTGATTCGAGGGCTCGAGTAAATAATAGTTTGATTAGCATTTTTTTTCTTTATTCAATCGTATTTATTTGGGATAGCTGGGGGTCATATCCCGGCTACCTATAGTCAATACTAGTAGAGGCTTCATAGGTAGTTAGCAGGGTTGATGTATTTGATTTCAGCTTGATTGTATAACTAGAGTTGTAATCATTTTAATATTTTTCTTTTGAAGATTTCTAGCTAAAGACTTTTCTTCCGCTCATTTCTTTAAGATTTATGTATCTGATTCAATTGCTCACGAGTTATGCCGGTACAAGGGTTAGCTTGGGATCACTTATGGTCCTAAGCACTGAGTGATGTCGAGAGGGTAGTCTCGGGGCATTACACTAACTAACTTGGTCATTACCACTACATTGTTGAGTGGGGATGTAATAATCCAATTAAGTGCTTAAATCTATCATCCTATGTTTGAACCAAGCAAGGCTTCTTGGTACATCTCTGTCTTAGATGCTAATTCAAATTTCTTATTTCATCAGAGAAAACAAGGATAAACAAACAACCAAATATGATAAAACAAGGATAAACAAACAACCAAATATGATAAGCAAATCAATTCAAAATGATTGTAGTCATGTTCTTGGCTTTAACCCCGGAAAGGGGGCGTTTAGCCACTAATCGACATAATCATGATCCAAATACTTGAATACATAATAAAATATATGAATTTACTAATTAAAAGAGAGAAAACCCCTAAAATTAGTGTTGATCATCCTCCACCAGCTCCTAAAGACGTCAAAAAGTTAATTACGAAACGTGTAAAGTCCTATTTATAGGTGAAGCCTCCAAGCCATGTAGGGAATTACCAACGCATCACATTGATTTCTTCATGGAAAAGAGTGGGATGTCATGGTGTATTTAGTATGGCAAAAGCAGTTCATCATGGTGGATTTCATGTGGCAAGAGCAGTGCATCGCCCCAATATCGCGTAAGCTCCCTCAAATTGGCATCTCGAAATTCAACTAAGACTTTTACTTTCCTCTTCCATTTTTTGCCTTTTGGTGTTGTTTTCCTTTGTTTCAAGCTTTTATTTCATCAAAATGTTGTCACAATAAACTCAGAAAGCATCCTAAATGATCAAACACCAAATATTAGAGCTTAAAACAACACAATATCCACAACGATCGACTCAAAACACGAGCTACGACTAGGCTAGTCCACACTGATCTTCAACTTATTGTTTTGACTCTTAGCTAGATCCACTTGAACGTTTAACATTATAAATAAGTTTTTCCACATATAAATACACAATAGTAACCTTAGGAACTCATTATACATATTAGAATCCAATGAAACCAACTAGACACACACCTAGCTCAAGCTAGTAAAACTAGTTTCCTTGTCTAGACTCTAAATGATCCATTTGAAACCACACTTGTTTAAAAACACCTTTGAACATTGTAATTAAATCCTTGAACACTTATATTATTATTTATATCATCATCAATACATAAATCACATGAATTATCCTCAAAACAAAACTAAATAAGCTAGAATAGCAACACTAAGGTGCATAAATACACCCAACATCAATTATGAACATGAGTGGCTAAATTCCCTTGTTATTGGGGCTTAGGATGAATGCATAATTGTACTTCATTATTCTTAGATTTGGTTAAATGTTGTTTATTTGTATGGGTTGTTCTTAATCCTTTATTTTTATTATTTTGATGATTGGCCACCATTGAAATACATATGTAATCCCTTTTGTAAACCCGAAAGGGGAACCATTAGGATAGATCAAAGGCCTTAAGGAACAAGTTCTTATATTTTGAATAACACAAGATTTGAGTTCATATCTAAGATAGGAATTTACTTAGAATACCTTGGTTGGTTCAACTATAGAAGATAACATAAAGCATCTAAAATAGATTATTGCATCCCCACCCAATGATGTAGTTGTAAAATCCTTTTAGGCAGATGATTAGAGGTTCAAAAGACCATAATTGCATCATTAGCCCTGAGAATCAACAACCCAGTAAGCAACCTAACCAATAATAAGGATAACAATTTACATGATTATTAAGAGTGCCTTAACCCTGGAATCTTCTCTCGTGTTGATTACATCATTGCGTAAGTTACGATTGCTATATTTATTATTTGCTTATATCTTTATTAGTTACTAAACTTTCATAAACTATTTGGTACCCTACAACATTTGATTTAAATATTGTCAAAAACTAAAAATTAAGTGAACTGTTAAACAAGTAGTCTCTGTGGGTTCGACATACAGCTCTTAAGAGTCACTATATTACTTATCCGACCATGTACACTTGCGTGTGCGGTAGGCTGCAAAAATTTACCAAAGTAAATAGAAGCTTTATGTTAAAATACTCTTCTACCAAGACTTGAGAACTGGGCAATGTCTAGAAAATATAGATTTTGACTTGGTAGATCTTATTTTTTGACCCAAAAGCTTATAGAAAAAGTTCATATATATGGCTATAATTCGAATAGATCTTGGGGTAGATTTGGTAATGAGAGAAAGATCATTCACAAAGAAAAGGTATGGAAAAAGGGTTCATTCCTTGAAAAGGAAATAGCTCCCTATTGAAGGAGATCTTTCTGACGTTGTATATAGATGGATAGTATTTCCATACAGAGGATGAAAATATAATATGACATTGGATATCCTAGACATATACCACGAGATGGGAAGAAAAAGTTTGTTTGAGAGACATTAAGCAAGACAAAAATATTACTGGTGGTCATAATAAGAGAAGTGATATTTTTAGGGAACTTAAAGAAGAGGATAGTACGGTACCCAAAACAACCATTCTAATCTATCAAAAGATTTTTATACATCAAGTTTTAATATTAAACAACCCTTTTTGTCCTTATTTTATTAACATGATCAAAGATTTCATGAACAAGAATAGTGTTATCACAGGCCCTACACCCTTTGATAAAACTAGTTTGGTAGGGGACTATGAGATCTGGGAGGAAAGGCTTAATTTTATATGCGATGATTTTGGTCATAATTTTATACATAGTATTACATAAACTAATAGGTCTAAAAGTTTTAAGGAGATTAGTATTTTGAATTTTGAAATAATACAAAGGTAAGTATCATTTAGAGAAACCGGAATGGACAGAGTATTAAATATTGGATGACAACAATCCAAAATGCTATTACCTACATTTTTCTAATGATATTGATAAAAATGAGAATGGATCCCATCCAGGCCAGGAGCTTTAAAAGGTTTGAAAGAGAATAGAGTACTATATACTCATGATTTGTGAGGGGTCTATCAAGAATAGAAAGGTCCAAATTATGATAATTGAGATTAGAAGGAGAACTAATGTTCTTGCTTAAGCTAGTGTGTTCATAGGTAAAACCGTTACAAAAATAATTAAAAACATGAGTAACAATATAGTCATGGTGAGTAATCCAGTTAGCATCATTGTCTTCAAAATAAGAGGTTCTATTATTACATCTTCTATTAATAATAGAAATATTCTAAAATTTGGTATTAGCATCACCATCACTAAGCCATCTTATTCTAGAGCAAAGTTTCCAATAATCTTCCTTAACTTGAGACTATAATAGCAGTCCTTGTTCAAGAAAGTTTTAAGATTTCTTAAGTATCTATTATGGGGGTAGGTTGGGGAGCTCTGAATACCACTAAGATGAGCTAAGAGATGTTTTTTGCTCTTAAAAGTATCTCCAAAAGTAGATTTACTCCAATCTGTTGAGATTTCTTAAAGTTGGTTACTTGCGTCTATGAGGTTATTTGGATGCCAACAAGATATCACAATATTTTGGAAAGAAGGGTGGTTTATCAAAAAAAAATTCAAGCCTAAAAGGTCTCTTAACCCTAGAGTTGATGGGTCTATTAAGGGTAATTAATAAAGGAGTGTGATTGGAATAAGTTTTTGGTAGATGAGTAACCCTAGAATAAGGGTATATTTGAAGATAACTATCACCCAAAAAAACTTGATCTATGCGTTCAAGGATAAGGCCAATACCATTTTGTTTCTCTAATTACTAAACCAAGTGTATCGCCCACCTTTAAAACCAAGATTTAGAAGATTACATTTATTTATGTAGGACCAAACTAAGAAGCTTTTATTACTACTAAAAAATTTTCCACCCCACTTATCCCGCGCACAAAAATCTTATTAAAGTAACCCCATTAATATCCAAGGTCCATTTTTAGCATTATTATAATTACTCAAATTCTCCCAAAGGGCAGATCCTTTAGTATTATTTGTGCTAGCCTAGACAACCAAAAAAATATGTAATGACCCTCCAGGTAATTTTCTATATTTTTGCTCATTTCATCATTTAGAGCTTTTCTAAAGCTGACCCAAGTCATTTTTGACTTATTGGAGCTAACAGTTTGGTTAGCAGGCAGCTCATTTGGTTTTTTAGATCCAATTACCTTTTTTAAAGTCTTTATTGGTAAGAATTGGCTACCAGGCTAAAACATCAATTAAATGACCTCATATGTCAATTCTGAAGTTCCAACAGCTCTAAAATATTAATTTTAGGCTAGGTAAACCCTCAGTTCGGGTCTCAAGGCTTCCATACTCATTTTGAGCTATTGTCAAAAATTAAAAAAAATAGCACTTAGGTGTGGGACGCACTTTTTATTGAAATAATGTCGAATGGAAATTTTAACGGCGCCATTAAGTCTAAAATGTTGAATTTGATAAGGTATCATATATTATTTGTGTATAAAGGATTCTGAATGAATCTTAGGGGTTGATGAATTCCAAGTCTCAAGTTGGTCCACTCAACTGATGTGAGGGCGCTTTAGCGGAGGCCTCTTTAGTGGCCTTCTAGGAGCTTTAGCAGCCTAGCCCAGCATTGAACAACTTTAGCAGCAAATTGGTTTCTAAAGCACAAGCCAGTGTTGGCTTGTCTACTTTAGCGGCATACTAGGTAGGTGCAGGTACTGGTTTAGTGACACTTGGATGCTTTAGCGCTGACTGTTAAAGTGGCCTAATGCCTGCTTTAGTGGCACCAAGGAGATAATAAATTCCCCACTTAATCCAATTTTCTCCTATTTTTCACACAAGTTCAAGAGCGAAAAACCCTTGGACATGTGGGAACTTGGGAGAACCACTGAAAGAAAGTTTTGGGGTGTTCATAATATTGGATAACTTGTTTCTTATTCGAATTCTTGGTAAGTTCTCTCCGATTCCATGGTTAATTCTCTATTAATTCTCAAAATCATTAAAATATTGGTAGGTTGATTTTAGCACCGTTTGATCTTGGAATTTACCCATTATTGAGGGTAAATGTTCCTTGAGCATAGAGGGACGCATTGATGGTTTCAAAAGTGTGATTCTGCTACCGAACCTCGCATGGGATTTTTACGTAATTTTGGATCCAAAGAATGAAAATACAATATGGGTACCTTTGTTCTTGTACTGATGAGTATATTATCATTTGATAGCATGGCATTGTACAGATGCTCCTCGGAAGAAAAATTCACCAATTTAGTGGATAGCATCAAGTTTTCTTCTACGCCTAAGTAGGAAAAGTTTACCCTTCCTGTAGATTGAGATTAATCATAGTATATTTATGATAAAGTGATAAATATGGGTGAAGAATTAGTCCTTGGAAGTATAATTATCATTAATTAAAATATTTAGCCTATTAAGGAATGGTAAATTAGTTGAAATTGACTTATTCGCTGATGCTTAGGGTAGAATTGCTATCTTGGGACTAAATGTGGCTCATTTAACATCTAGAAGTGATACAAGATACCTTAGCCTAGTTCGAGGTAGAATTTTTCTTAGAATAAATTTTGGAGATTAGAAGTGGGGCCCCTCCAGCCACCTTAGGCCAAGACTATTAGTAGTTCCTTGTAAACTTTTTAGGTATATTATATCCTTTAGATTGTATATTTAGGAGCTTGAAGTGGTTGGTTACACAATACTTATGCTAGATTGATACTTGAGAGTTGATACTAGTTTCAATTTAAGTTCAGTGATTTGTGATCTGAAAACTGGTTCAATTCTCGTATTATTCATGATATGACTTCTAGTTCAAGTGTGATATTTGACTATATAAATTCCGGTTCAAGTCTAGCATTGAGAGGTTACTTATGATAGGTATGGATTTAGTTCAAGTTCGTTGTTCATAGTATGTTATGGTATGGATGGATTTGTGGTTATGGCTTGAGATATAGTTAATTAATGTAATATTGTTTATTTACTTCCTTGATTTCACCTCTAGGCTTATGGGGGCCTGTATTAGGTTATTTACTTTTTTGCACATACTGACTTATGGGGGCCAGTTTTATAGTGATAGTTATGTGTTTTTTTACATTATTATTTTGGTTTATTTATTTATTTACAATATATGGAGCATTATTCTGGGTTTTCCCTTTTACCTTGACTTAGCTTATGTATCTTACATATTTATTAAACATATTCTGATTTAGTGAGGTTGTCCGATGATGCCTACTAAGTTACCATGGATTTGGTACTCATACTACACTTCTGTACCTTTTTGGTGAAGATCCAAGTACTAGTGGACACCGCTAATGCTACGATTGTGCAGCATAGAGTTCAAAGATAGGGTGAGCTCTTGGAGTCGGAGTTGACCTTTTCTCCTTCTTCTACTTTTGTCTACTCTTTCATTATTCGAGACTGATGTATACTTGACTATTGAAGTACTCATATTCCTTATATTAGTGGCTTTTATACCTATACTAATAGGTCATGGGAAGTTATATTTATCTCCCATATTATTTCTATTATTATTATTCCCCGTTCTATTGCTTGTAAGCTTTTACTTACATATTTTTGGCATTTATGCCATTTTTCACTAAATTAGCCCATTGTTTCTATCTTTGAGCCATGGTTTGGCTTACCTACTTATAAGATAAAGTAAGTTCCACATTCACCAATATTATTGGTACAAGAGAAAGTGTCTAGTAGAGTCCCGCAAATCAGAATGATGACGTTCGTTTCTTATCTTTGGGAGTCTATAAGACATTCTTAGAAGTTCCTCACTTCTTTTACTTATTTTGTGCTAAGAGTATAAGTCAGTTTCTAAAGATTCCTTTGGTTACATTCTTTTATAGATGGCTAGGATGCGTGCTACCACTATACAAAATGAGGATCCCGAGTCCATGACTAGGGATACTAGTGTAGTTCATGGATAACCTGGAGGTCGAGGATAGCCTAGAGATGGATCCTAATCTAAGGACCAGGATAAGGGGTATTTACCAAACCCCATTCTTTCTCCTGAGCTAGATATTCCTCCACCCCAGCTAGTGGTAGGACAGGGACCATCCCACGCTCCACCGGGGTTTATTTCTTCCTTATTCCGTAGGGATAAATTGGTTAAGCTCTTGGGTCTAGTTAGTGGTGCATCTTCGGATGGTGCATAGTCTTTGGATAAGAGTGGTACTGAGGTGGGACCACAGCCTGTAGTTATGGATCCTAGAGTTGAGAACCCTTCTGCACTGGTGGTTTCTCAGTCGGTAGTTGCTCTATAGGTGGTTACCTAACCTACTATGTCTCCTGAGGAGCAAAAGTTGTAAGGTAGATTTTTGTGGTTGACTTCGCCTAGGTTTTCTTGTGCACCGAGTGGAGATGCTTATGAGTTCTTGATTACTTATGATAATAGGCTCTGTAATTTAGGTATATTTGATACACGAGGTATGGATTGCACTACTTTCTAGTTGGATTTGGTATCTAGACACTGGAGAAGAGGTTATCTTGATTCTAGGCCAGCTGGATCTCCCCCATTGAGACCCACTTAGTATGCCAAGGTCTTCATAGAGATGTGTATGCCTTGCAGTCTTATGGATCATCTGAGAGATCACTTCTTGAGGTTGGACTAGAGCACCATAACTGTTGTAGAGTATGAGGATTGATTTCATGAGCTGGACAGGCATGCTACATCTATTTTGAAGATCGAGTTTGAGCGTGTTTGGTATTTTGTTTGGGGATTGAGACTTCCAATCCACATGGATACACAGAGCTTGGTTGGTACTGGTAGACCTTTTACTAAGGTTTTTAACCATGCTCAGGTTATAGAGAAGATACAACACAAGGCCTAAAGGGGAAGCGATAACATGCCACAATACAAAGGCAGCTTCAGTAGGGTCATAGTGGCTCATAATTCAATGCAATAATTCTTAGGGTAGGTACCCTCTACTTAGCCTTATTAGCAAAAGGGCCAGTCTAGCAGGCCCGCTCCTTCCGTTCTTCAGATTACCAATGGAGACCAGTCTAGTTATAGTAATTATCCTAGACAAAGTAGCAGTCAGTCTCCAAGGGGTTCATCTTCTGGTTATTCTAGTCGTGATGGTTATTCCGAGTCAGTCGTATCTTCTGGTTTTAGTATAGCACCAGGGTCATGTTATATTTATGGGGCATCTGGCCATTTCTCAAGAGACTACCCCAATGGTTCCTTCAGCTCGGAGTGTTTTGTTGATTAGGGAAGTACATCCCCCAGCTAGAGGTGGTATGCATGGTTATCGAGATAGTCCCAAGGTGCTCGTGGAGGTCCTCTGGCAAATACGATAGGAGATTGGTCAGGAGCCGAGCCAGGTAGTAGGTGTGGTCAATTATATGTCGTACTTGTTAGATCCTGACATGACCTGAACTGGGGCCTTGTCATAATGGGCATCTCAAGTCAAACCAAGATAGGAGACCACCCCCAATACCCAACCCAACCAACCAGCATAAACCCTGTGTCAGATAAAGTCCGAACATGTAACAAGATAGTGTATTTGTATCAACCTAGACTCTGGGATGGGTCTATAACCATGACCAACCAAAGCAAGTCCAACCATACAAGACCCAACCAATAACCATTCCATAACCAAAACCATAACCAAGTTCTTGTCCATAACATAAAATAAAATAAAGGAACAGTCATAAATTCAGTCAAACGGTATCATCCCCAATACCAATGCCAATACTATGGTCGATACCGCTCATTCCAACCCATAGTAGTTTCATAAAGCCTCTAACCGAAAGTAAAACAGTAGCTGGTTAGGACATGCCCCCAACAATAACCAAAACCAATACCCATGAAATAACCAAAGTATGTAAAAACATCCATGATATGAAATGGAGTATTCCAGAGTATGGAAGCTCACCACTTCAATCCAACCGAGCTGATCCCAAATCCGATCACTAAGAAGGAGGAGTAGAATGATCGATTGCTATATCATATGGGATATAGCCACTTAAAGATGGGTTAGCGGGTGAACGCTAGCAAGTACTCAGGATAAGGATAAAATAATGTCGACCTTTAAAAACAAGTAAATCAACCATATGCATTCACAATTATACATACATATATATAACCATACTGGAAAAGAAAATCGGGTTTAGCATGCCTTTAAAACCATTAACCTGGGTATATATAGCTTAACCATCCTAGAACTACCCACGTACTATATGGGTCCAGTGTAACCCCCTAAATGAGCCCAGATGCATGTAGTCGTACAAACTGGAGATACTATAGGAGTTGGAGATTCTCGAGTACCCATCACTCTCCATGATACATATATACAAGTGTACTTAGGGGATTCCCGTGTACCCCATAAGTATCATATATGATCTTCATGATCAATCCTCATGTCGACAAACATGAGTTTCCAGTGTTTGTCCATTAGACTCACACCTTCACGATTAGCTATCGCACCCCGCCATTATTGCCTAATTAAAACCATTAACACACAACCAAACCACCATTACAGTTATTATTAACCAAGGCTATAAGTAGTGGTATCGTCATACCGACTATAGCTTGCAAGATATGTCCTTAGGCAACCTTTTATAGAAGAAGGGATTCCCATGCAAACATAGATTACATTATTGAGTTGACTTGGAGGATTCCCATATATCCCAGAAGTAGTTCATTATTAAGTTTGTTTGGGGGATTCCCTTGTACCCCACAAGTCTTGCATTTAGACTAACCTTAACTACCAAGACCTTAACTAGCCTTAATCACCAAGACCTTAACATTTAACAACTCCAAACCATGTAAACTATTTATACCATTTAGGGTTCCACATAGTTATACCACGCAATAGTTCAAAGAAAGTCTAACAATTTAACCAAAAACTTTCTCATAAACATTTTATCAAACACATTAGGGGCATAGTATTTCCAAAGCCAAAGCCAAGTACCATTTACCACTTCCCATGCAACCAAATGTCCAAACCACCATTAAAAAATGTAAATCCATAACTAAAACATGGGAAAACTATAAGCAAGCATTTATAACCAAAAACCCCAACATATATTTGAAAACCAAAAACCATACAACATTTATGCCATGAAAACAATTCATAAAACATGCCTTAGATTGAGAAGAAATCACTCTTATGAGCCTCAATAGACCACTTTGAAGGAGACCTTGGCTTTTGCTTAACCCAAGAACCTCAAGAGATTTTGAGAGAGTTTGGAGTGTTTGATTGATTGAAAATAGGTCAGTGAAGAACCAAAAAGGTGATTTAAGTCGTGGGATCCCAAGGAGTTATAAGATTACCCCCAACTTAAATTGTATTAATTTTCTGCAGGAGGGTACGACTCCACCATACCACCCGTACCCTATGATATGAGTGGTACCCACCACTCATATAATGGGCATCCCTTGAACCCTAACAATGTCCAACATACAACCATCAAGCCCCAATTGTAACCAAGCATACAACTAGTTCCATGAAACCATACCCTAGTCAAAAACAAGAGGGGTTGACACCATCCAACATATGAGTTGGACTATACCACTCGTACCCTATCTTATAACTCATGGTGAGCCACTCTTAATCAAATCCAAGTTAAGTTACTAAGTTTCAGATTAAGTGAAGAAAAAACCCAACTATACGACCCTTCACCCACCATACGATTCATACCTATTCCAGAAACTCAACCACCCAATAATGTACAACATACAATTGGACAACCCTACCATGCGACAAGTACCCAAACTCGTATGATGTCCAGAAGCAAAAAAATCCAAGAAAAAATCTAAAGGTCAAAACCCAGGGTGTTTCAGTCTCCCCCACTAGGATCATTCATCCCTGAATGACCGACAAGGTAGTACAAGCATAAATTACACCCCAACATAACCATTCCAACCTTTAACTAAGTTATGAAAGGAAATCAACCTTCCTTTAGCGAAGTTAGAAAACAAAGATTTGATCAAGAACATATATCTTCCGTATGAATATCCAGAGCAGAAAACAAATGTAGATACTTGGACTTCATGTCCTCTTCCACTTCGCAAGTAGCTTCTTCCACCTTGTGGTTCCATCATAGAATCTTAATCGAAGCTACATCCTTAGTCCGCAATCGATGAACTTACCAATCCACAATCCCTACCAGGATTTCTTCATAAGATAGAGCATTAAAGATACCCAATCCTTTTGAGGGAACAACGAATGAAGGATCACCTATGCACTTTCTCAACATGAAGACATGGAAAACTGAATGAATATAGCTTAAATTAGAAGGCAACTCCAATTCGTACACCACATTACCAACCCTCCTCAAAACCACATAAGGACCAACATATCGGGGACTGAGCTTTCCCTTCTTCTCGAATCAAATTACACCCTTCATAGGAGATACTATTAGGAACACCCTATCCCTAACCTTAAACTCAAAGTCCCTATGCGTTATATCTCCATAGGACTTTTAGCGACTTTGGGCAGCCTTATGCCTATCTCAAATCACCTTCACCTTCTCGATAGCCTAATACACCAAATCTGAGCCAAACATATCCACCTGACAAAGCTTGAACACCCAATAGGAGATCTACACCTCCTACCATACAATGCCTCAAAAGAAGCCATCCCAATTATAGAATGGTAGCTATTGTTGTAAGCAAACTCTACAAGAGGTAGATGCTCAACCCAATTACCATCGTAATCAATCACACATACATAAAGCATATCTTCCAATGTTTGAATAGTCCTTTCTGCTTGCCCATCCATCTGCGGGTAAAAAACAGTACTTAGACTAACCTAAGTATCCAACCTCTACTAAAACGACGGCCAAAAGTGAGAAGAAAATTGTGCATTACGATCAAAGATAATCAAAATAGGTACCCTATGCAGCTTCACAATCTTATAAAGATACAACCTCGCATAATCCTCAGCCGAAAAGTTAGTCCTCACTGGCAAAAAGTTAGCCGACTTTGTCATCCTATCCATAATGACCCAAATTGAATCAAATTGGTTTTGAGACCGAGGAAGATCGGTAACAAAATACATATTGATTACTTCATATTTCTATTCAGGCAATTCAATCTCCTGATATAAATATCTAGGCCTTATGTGCTCAACTTTCACTAGTTGACACACCATGAATTTAGCCATAAAATCAGCCATATCCCTCTTCATACAAATCCACCAATACATATCCTTGAGATCATGATACATTTTGTCGAATCAGATAAACAACATAGCACGATTCATGCACCTCAGCCAATACCCTTTCTCACAAACCATCGACGTCAAGAAAACATAATCTCCCTTGGTACCATAAGTTACCATTACCACTGATCTCAAATACCATTACCTTTTTTCCACCTATATCATACCTGATTTTTATCAAGACAAGATCTAGCATTGTTTCTCCTTGATCTGCACCTAGAGACGGTCGAACTACTTCTTATACCAACACACCCCCATTCTCAGACTCTAAAAGGGGAACTTCAAGATTAGCCAAGTGGTGAATATCCTTCACTAACTCTTGTCTCTACTTATCCACATGAGCTAAACTCCCCATGGACAACTTGCTAAGAGCATCAGCAATAACATTAGCCTTACCTGGATGGTAGTGAAGACTCATGTTAGTCCTCGAGAAGGTCAATCCATATCTTCTGCCTAAGATTAAGCTCCTTCATAGTGATCACATAATACAGACTTTTATGATCAAAAAAGATATCCATATACACTCAATATAAATAGTGCCGTCAGATTTTCAATGAAACACCACCGCTAAAGGCTCAATATCATGAGTAGGATAGTTCCTCTCATGCACCTTCAACTTCCTAGAAGCATAGGCTATCAATTTCCCATGTTGTACCAAAATACAACCAAGTCCCACCCAGGATGGATCACAATAAACCACAAACCCCTCATTGCCTTCAGGCAAATTCAAAACCAAAAGCGAAGTTAGCTTATCCTTATGCTTTTTAAAACAACCCCTACAAGCATCCGACCAAGAGAATTTTACTATTTTTTAGTCAACTTAATCAATGGGCAGCTATCTTCAAAAAGCTTTTCACAAACCTTTTATAATACCCAGCCAAATCCAAGAAGCTCTGAATATCGATTGGAGTCGTGGGTCTAGGCCACTTCTTAACCACTTTAACCTTTTGCGAATCAACCATGATCCTCTCACTAGAAATAGTATAACCAGAAAAGTAACAACGTTCAACCAGAATTCATAGTTAGAGAACTTGGCATACAAATACAATATTTTCAAGGTCTGCAATACCACACGGAGGTGATTGGAATGATCCACCTCACTCTTAGAATACACCAGAATGTCATTTATAGACACAATAACAAAAAGATCCAGAAACTAATGAAAGACCCTACTCATCAAATCCATAAATATCATCGTGGTATTGGTCAGACCAAATGACATAACCAAGAACTCAAAGTTCCCATACTATGCCTGAAAAGCTGTCTTAGGGATATCACCTCCCTAATCTTAAGCTGATGATACCCAAAATGAAGATCAATCTTAGAAATAATTTGGCACCCCGCAACTGATCAAACAAGTCATCTATCTTTAGAAGAGGATACTTGTTATTAAACGTCACCTTATTCAACTGCCTATAGTCAATACATATCAAAGGGGACCCATCCTTCTTATGCATAAATAACACCAGTGCACCCACGGAGACACACTAGGTTGGATGAAACCCTTATCCAAAAGATTCTTAAGTTGCTCCTTGACTTTTCTTAACTCAGTCGGAGCCATTCTATAATAAGGAATAGATATTGGACTAGTGTCTGGAACCAAATCAATCCCATCCAGAGGAACACTAGGAATATCATCCAAAAAGACCTCATAAATTTTATTAATCACCAGAACCAAATGTAAAGAAGGACTTTCTGAGTTAGAATCTTTGAATAGGACCAAATGATAAAGATACCTTTCAGAGATTAACTACCAAGCTCTATATATGATATAAAAATCCCGTTGCTAGCTAAGGAACCACCCTCCCATTCAATAATCGACTCACCAGAAAACTTAAAAACAACCCTATGGTTTTGACAATCTAAGGATGCATAACACGAATGTAACCAATCCTTACCAAGAATAACATCAAAATCCACCATATCTAATTCATACAAATGCTCCAAAGTCTCCTTACTACCAACAGATACCACTACCCCCTATAGACTCTCTTAGCAATCACAAAGTCTCCTACTAGGTAGAAATAGAAAAAGGGTTCAAAATAACCTCGAGATCAAAATCAAAATACATAGCCACAAATGGGGTAACATAAGAGAGAGTGGACCACAAATTAAGTAAATAATGCACATCATGAGAAATGAGTTATAACATACCAGTCACTATATCAGGCACCACTTGGGATGGGAATGGCTCAGCCCACATGCATCATTTGATGAAAGCACTCTAGTATGTTATATGAACCCCAATTAAGGAATCATAGGCATAGAACTATTGGGTCCCCAATCAGGAATCTTTGTTCCTCTTTTATGGGTAGCAAGAATATATAACCTATTTCGGCCTGTATCGATACAAGAAATAAAAATAGATACACCAGCAGCACCCTTTGGTGCAGGAGCAGATAAAGAGGTAATTGGAACCTTATTTACCCCCGAAGCAACCTTACTAATCGAACAATTTCTAAGCATATGGCTTGGATGACCATATTTAAAGCACCTGTCCCTCCTATCATCATATAAACCTAGATGTAATCAACCACAAAACCTACAAGAAGGATATAATGAGGTCGACTGATCCCCACTAGCCTGAGATTAGGCACCGTATGCCCTAAAGTTATCTCTACCCTTATGATGCCTGTCTCCCGATATTTTTGGGTAGGAAGCACTAGCTCTAGAGAAAAAATCAAAACTCCCCCCACTTCTGCTTTGGCCACTTATAACCATCCTAACCACTTTGTTTTTGTCCACGCTACTCAGAGAACCTGAGCTTCTTTCCATGTCTTTCACCTATCTCAGCCTGCTTTGTCTTTTCCTTCTCTACCTATTGCATATGAACAATCAACCTAGAAATATCCATATCCTTGATCAACAATGCAGTCTTGCTTGTAAGGATCAACTCACGAGATAGTCCTAAAGTAAACTTTCTCATCCTAGACCTTATATCAACACCAATTCTAGAGCATACCTAGAAAACTATTTAAATTTCAATGCATATTCCTTGACTAAAATCTTCCCCTACTTAAGATTAACAAATTCCTCTACTTTGGCTTCTTTCAACTCCTGGGGAAAGAAGCGGTCTAGAAAAGCATTAGAGAAAGTCTCCCACAGAGAAGACTCATCAACCTCACCCCTCTACTGTTCCTATTTCTCATACTATAGGTATGCCACATACTTTAGCTAATAGGCAGTAAAATTCACCCCTTCCATATTTATGGCCTACATGACCCTAAAGATCATTTCTATTTCATCTAAAAACCCTGAGGATTCTTCTTCACCTTAACACCAGTAAAAGTTGAAGGATTCAACTTCATAAACTGGCTACCTCTTGTGGCCTCAAAAGATGCAATACTAGATGCACATGCTCAACTTGAGAAACTACCAACTGAACAATTATATCGATCGAGTGATAAAACTCAACATTTATTATATTAGCCTGAGAAACCTAAGGAGGACCAGAAAGAACAGATGGAACTTAAGAAATATCAGGGGCTGGACCCCTAGACAGAGTGTGGATCTCCTGAGAAGAGTATGTCCCATTATTATGTCCCCAATAGGGATAGAGGAGTTTTCATGAACTTCAGATTATCGAGGCATGATCTAAAAAGTGAACAAATAGAATTAGAGGAGATTCAGGGACTTAGACTCCACACTTGAAAATAGAACACAAAGAAGAGAAATATTTCCTAAATGTCTTGTAGCCTCTCCCTTATGAGTGTAGTATGCTACACACGCTTAAAAGAGACTCTACTCGACATGGCTCTATAGACTCCCAATTGACCATGAACCTAAAGCTCTGATACCAACTTGACATAATCCAAACTAAGGCCTTACCGTAATAGGCATCTCAAGTCCAACCAAGATTAGAGACCACCCCTAATACCCAACCTAACCAACAAGCATAAATCTTGTGTCGGATAAATTTTGGACATATAACAAGATTGCATATTTGTATCAACAAAGAATCTAGGATAGGTCCATAACTGTGATCAACCCAAGAAAGTCCAACTATCCAAGATCCAACCAATAACCGCACCATAACCAAAACCATAACTAAGTTTCTATCCATAACATAACATAAGAGGATGGAACAATCATAAATTTAGTCAAATGGTATCAGCCCCAATACTAAGGCCGACATCAATAATGAAACTGCTCATTCCAACCCATAGTAGTTCCATAAAATCTCTAACCAAAAGTAAAATAATATCTAGTTAAGACATGCCCCAAACAATAACCAAAACCAATATATATGAAATAACCAAAGTATGTAAAAACATGATTCCAAGGTATGAAAGCTCACCACTTCAATCCAATCGAGCTGATCTTAAATCCGATCACTAAGTAGGGGGAGTAGAATGGTCAGTTTCTACTATGCATGGGGATACAGTCGCTTAAAGATGGGTTAGCGGGTGAATGCTAACATTACTCAGGATATGGATAAAATAATATTGACCTTTAAAATAAAGTAAAAAACACATATACATTCACAACCATACATATATATATATAACCATGATGGGAAAAATTAATGGGTTTAGCATGCCTTTAAAACCATTAACCTAGGTAGGTGTAGCTTAACCATGCTAGAACCACCCATGGGTTATATGGATCCAGGTAATACCCTGAACGGGCCCCGATACGTGTAGCCACATGAACTAGAGATACCATAGGAGTAGGGGATTCCTGTGTAACCTTCACTCTCTATGATACATATATACAAGTGTACTTAGGGGATTCCCACTTACCCCATAAGTATCATATATGATTGTCATATACAATCCTTATATCGGTAAATATGAGTTTCTAGTGCCTATCCATTGGATTCATACCTTCACAGTTAGCTATCACACCCCACAGTTATTGCACAATTAAAACCATTACCACACAACCAAACCACTATTCCATTTATTATTAACCAAGGTATAAGTAGTGTTATCTTCATACCGATGATAACTTGTAATCAATGTCCTTAGCCAACCTTTTATAGAAGAAAGGATTTCCATTTACCCATAGATTACATTATTGAGTTGAATTGGGGGATTCCCATGTACCCTAAAGTAGTTCATTATTAAGTTTGCTTGGGGGATTACCTTGTACCCCTACAAGGATTTCAAATAGACCAACCAAAACCACAAAGACCTTAATGTTTAACAACTCCAAACTATGTGAACCATTTATACTATTTAGGGTTCTATTACCAAGTTATACTATGCAATAGTGCAAAGAAAGTCTAACAATTTAACCAAAAACATTCTCATAGGTATTTTATCAAATACATTAGGGGAATACTATTTTCAAAGCCAAAACCAAGTACTATTTACCTATTCCCATGCAACCAAATGTCCAAACCACCATTAAAACATGTAAATCTTCAATTAAAATATGGGAAAACCATAACCATGCATTTATAACCAAAACCCCCAACATATTTTTGAAAACCCAAAACCATACAATATTTATACCATGAAAAAATCATAAAACATGACTTTAGTTGGAACTAAAAATGGAGGAGGAGTAACATACCTTAAATTGATAAGAACATGAGAAGAAATCACTCATATGGGCCTCAATTGACTACTTTGAAAAAAAAACTAATTTGTGCTTAACCCAAGAGACTTGAGCGATTTTAAGAGATTTTAGAGTGTGTGATTAATTGAAAATAGGTTAGTGAAGCCCCAAAAAAAGGTGTTTTAAGTCGTGGGGTCCCAAGGAGTTATAAGGGGAAATATCCAGATTACCCTCAACTTAAATTTATTAATTTCCCGCTAGTGGGTATCACTCCACCATACCACCTGTACCCTATGATACCAGTGGTACCCACCACTCATACCATGGGCATCCTTTAAACCCCCAATACTGTTCAACATACGACCACCTAGCCTCAATCGTACCCAAGCATACGACTAGTATTATGAAATTGTACCCTAGGTAGAATCAAGAAGGGTTGACACTGTCCAACATACGAGTTGGACTATACCATTCGTACCCTATCTTATGACTCGTGGTGATCCACTTATACTTAGATCTATGTTAAGTTACTAAGTTTTTGATTAAGTAAAGGAAAAAGTCAACCATACGACCCGCCACCCATCGTGTGACTCGTACCTACCTAAGTCATACCTATTCCAAAGACTCACCTATCCAATACCACTCTACACTGGACAATATATGATTGTACCATATTACCCGTACCCTACCATACGACTAGTACCCAAACTCGTATGATATCTTGAAGCAAAAAACCCAGGAAAATTTCTAAGGTTCAAAACCTAAGGTATTTTAGACTCAATGCCGAGTCTTTGAATACTATTATTACAAGTAGATTTTTGTGTGTCATCACTTGGCTTTTGCTTTATTTAATCTGGAATGCACTTGCTCTTAGGTATATACATATTACACCTCATAGTTAGAGTTATCTTGGGATTCCTTATCTAAGTTATTATGTGTATATACTCTCATAGGTGATTTTTTAGTAGTGGATAGGGTTTATAGATCATGTGTTATGACTGTTCGAGAGTTTAATATGGAAGTGATCTTATTATATTAGATATGGTCAATTTTGATGTGATTGTGGGCATGGACTGGTTATGCCCTCTATCATGTGGTCTTGGATTATTTTTCCAAGACCATTAACTTGGTCATGCTGTTATACCCCCAATTGTGTGGCAGGGATCTATTAACTGCGAGTTGACATGGATTATTTCTTATATTTAGGAGACTTATTTATAGAGGTTTTGAGTCTTATCTTGCTTATATTCATAATGTTAGCATAGAGAGTCTGTTGCAAGACTTTATTTCTATAGTTCATGAGTTTCCTGATGTTTTTCTCACTGATCTACCTGGTCTTTTTCCTTAGTATGATATTGAGTTTATTATTGATCTTAAGTCGGGTACCCGACCTAATTTTATGGTACTTTACCATATGACTCCTGCTAAGCTAAAGGAGATAAATTCTCAATTTCAGGATCTTCTAGGTAAGGGTCTTATTAGAGTAAGTGTGTTTTTTTGGGGTGATCTTATCGATTTCATAAATAAGTAAGATGGATCATTACGCATGTGCAACAACTATAGATTGCTTAATAACATGACATTGAAGAATTGATATTCTATGCCTTGTATTAATGACTTATTTAACCTACTTTAGGGAGAAGTGGTGTTCTCTAATATTAACTTGTGGTTCGGCTACCATCAATTGAGGATTCGGGATAAGGGCATCCCAAAAATAGCCTTCAAGACCTTTAATGGCTATATGAGTTTCAGGTGATGTCTTTTAGGTTTACCAATTCCCCATCCATGTTTATGGATTTGATGAATCACGTGTTTAGGACTTATTTAGATTCCTTCATGATTGTGTTCATCAATGACATCATTGTATATTCGAGAAGTAGGGAGAAGCATTTTCAACATTTGAGGATTACGCTCCACACTTTAAGGGATCATAAGATTCTCGCCAAATTCTCTAAGTGTGAGTTTTGGCTCAAGTTAGTGACATTCCTATGACATATGGTGTCTAAGGATTGGATTATGGTAGGCCCGACGAAGATTAAGGCTACTCATAATTAGGTTAGACCTATATCTCTATCTGAGTTTTGTAGCTTCATTAGTTTAGTTAGCTACTATAGGTGGTCCATTAAGGGTTTTGCTACTATCATAGCTCCGATGACTAAATTGACCCAGAAGGAGGTTCCTTTCAAGTGGTCCGAGAAGTATGAATTGAGCTTTTAGAGGCTCAAGGGATTTCTCAGTTTAGTTCTTGCAATGTCTCTTCTAGTTAAGAATAAGGTATTCATCTTATATTAACATGCTTTTAATGTTAGTTTGGGTTTTGTTTTGATGAAGTGGGGTCGAGTTAATGCTTTAGCGTCAAGGCAACTAAAGGTGCATAAGTATAACTACCCCCTTATGACTTGTAGTTGGCGGTGATAGTTTTCATGCTTAAGATTTGGAGGAATTACCTTTATGGTGTGTATTGTGAGATCTACATGGATCATCAATTTTTAATATCTTATGACCCAGAGAAAGCTTAATTAAAGACAACGTATATGGATTGAGTTTCTAAAGGATTATGAAAGCTCTATCTTATATAAATCAGGTAAGGCAAGCGTGGTAGAACACCTTGAGCTAAAAGGAAATAAGTATGGATAACTTAGATTCTATCTTAGTTTCTTAGAGGTTGTTAGTGTGGGATATCTAGTTCTTAACCAACTTGATGGTGTGACTTGATATTTCTAACCCTGGGAGGATACTTTCTAGTGTTGAGGCGAGTTCTACCCTACTTGATCAAATTTAGAGTTGACAATTTAAGGATATGAGTCTTTGGATCAATCATGATTAGGTGTTAGGTGGTGTATCCAAAAAGGGCTACCACAGATACTGAGGGTGTTCTGAGATTTGTGGTTGCATTTGTATTTCTAGTTGGTTATTTAATTCAGTTGATTCTATGTGAGGCTCATAGCTCCAAATATTCTTCATCTGGGTATAGCTTAGATAAATATAAATTGGAGGTAGAACTATTAGTAGAGTGGCATAAATAAAGATGTGATGAACTTTGTAGCTCATTGACAATGTTGTCAGTAGGTGAAGGTCGAGCATTAAAGGCCCGATGGCTTAATTCATAGGTTACCCATTCTCGAGTAAAAGTGGAAGCAAATTACCAAGGATATTTTTAGTGGTTTTCCTCTTATATCTCAAGGATCTGATTATATTTAGGTCATTATGGATCAGTTGACCAAGTTAGCAAATTTCATTCCTATTCAGATGTCCTTCAGTGTAGAAAGTTTAGTTCGTATCTATGTTCGTGAGATGGTCTATTTCCATGGTGTGGACCTACCATTTTAGATCAGGGCTCAGTATTCATTTTCAGCTTTTTGATAGCGTTTTAGAAGGAATTAGGTACTCAGGTGGATCTTAGCATAAGTTTCTATACACAGACTGGTGGGCATTCGGAGTGGACTATTCAGGTTCTTAAGGATATGCTCTATCATTTTATATCGGGGCTCAGTATTCACTTTCATGCTTTGGAGATATTTTCAGGAGAAGTTGGGTACTCAGGTGTATCTTAGCACAACCTTCCATACACAGACTAAAAGGAAGTCAGAGTGAGCTATTCAACTTCATGAGGATATGCTTCAAGCCTGTGTTATGGATTTTTGAGGTTAGTGGAAGTAACTCTTAGCTCTGGTAGAGTCGCATATAATAAGATCTACTATTCAAGTATTGAGATGGCACTATTTGAGGCTTTGTATGGTATACAATGTCATTCTCTGATTGGTTGGTTCGAAATATCTGAGATTAGGCCCATGGTACTGACTTTCTCTAAGAGTCATTGGATAGAGTTGGGGTGATTAAGGATAGATTGAGGGTATTCAGAGTAGGTAGAAGGCTTATGTTGATCGTAGACTTTATGCCTTGAGATTAGGAGTTGGTAACCAGTTATTCCTTTGAGATCCTTCGCATAGTTGGAGAGGTAGCCTTATCCCTAAATTTTGCTGTTGTTTATCTAGTTTTCCATGTTTCTATGTTGTGATGATACATTCCATATGCATCTTATATAATTAGATAGGACTCATTTTAGTTAGAGGAGAGATTAACATTCATGGTGGATTCGATGTTCTTATTATCCAGGGATGTCAGGCGGTTGTGCACTTGAGAGATTCTAGTGGTTAAGGTTCAGTGGATGAACCAATTAATAGAGAAAGCTACTTGAGATATAGAGAGCGAGATACAGACCAAGTATCCTCACCTGTTCGAGGCTTTAGGTACATCCTAACCCTCTACTTTCATAGACAAAAGTTCTTTTAGTAATGGATATTATAGTGACCCTCTAGGTCATTTTCTCTATTTCCACATATTTTCACTATTTAGAAATTTCCTATAGCCACCCCAAGTCATTTATGACTTGCTGGAGCTGACAATTTGGTTACCAGGCTATTTAATTAGATTTTGGAGCCAATTTATATCTGAATTCTTGGTAAGTTCTTTCTAATTCCACAGATAATTACTCTATTAATTCACAAAATCCGTAGAATCTTGGTGAGTTGATTTTGGTACCGTCCGACCTCAAAATTTACCAATTCTTGATGATAAATATTCCTTGAGCATAGGGCACATTAACAGTTTCAAAATTATGATTCTGCAAGCGGGCCTTATATGGGATTTTTACGTAAGTTTAGACCTGAAGCATGAAAATTCAATGTGGTCACCATTTTTCTCATATTGATGAATAGATTATCATTATGATAGTCTGACATCATCTAAAAGCTCCTCAAAAGGGAAATTTATCGATTTAGCGGATAACATTAGGCTTTCTTCAATATCCAGGTAGGTCAAGTTTACTCTTCTTGTAGATTGAGTTTAATCGTAGTATATTTATGATAAATTACTAGACAAGGGTGTGGAATTAGAACTTTGAGTTATAATTAGCATTAATTAGAATATTTAGCCTTAGGCAAAAACTATTATTAGTTCTTTGTAAACTTTATAGGCGTATTGTATCCTTTAGATTGTACATATAGGAGCATGAAGAGGTTGGTTACATAATACTTATGCTATATTGGTACTTCATAGTTGATACAAGTTTTGATTCAAGTCCAACGATTTGTGATCTTAAGATCGATTTAATTTCAACATTATTTATGAGATGAGTTTCAGTTCAAGTTCGACATTTGACTATATGAGTTCTAATTCAAGTCCGTCATTGAGAGGATACTTATGATAATTATGGAGTTGTTCTAGTTTGATGTTTATTATATGTTATAGTATGGATGGATTCATGGTTATGGCTTGAGATATGGTTAATTAATGTAATTTGGCTATTTACTTTCTTGATTACACCCTCCGGGATTATGAGGGCCCGTGTTGGGTTATTTACTTTTTTCTATTTACTGGCTTATGGGTCCAGTTTTGTAGTGATAGTTATGTGTTCCTTTATGTTATTATTCCAGTTTATTTATTTATTTACAGTACATGGGGCATTATTTCAAGTTTTCCTTTTTACCTTGACTTAGCTTATTTATCTTGCATATTTATTATACTTATATTCTGATTTAGATCAGTTGGCCGATGATGCCTACTGAATACCCTTGGCTTTGGTACTCAAACTATATTCTACACCTTTTTGGTGCAGATTCGAGTACTAGTGGCCATCGTTACCACTACGATCATGCTACATAGAGTTTGGAGATAGGGTGAGCACTCGGAGTTAGAGTTGACCTTTTCTCCTTGTTTTACCTTTGTCTAGTCTTTTAATTCGAGACTGATGTATACTTCACTATTGCAACACTCATATTCTTTTTGTTAGTGGATCTTGTACCGACACTACTAGGTCGTGGAATTTTATCTCTGTCTTATTTATCTCCCGCATTAATTTTATTATTATTATTATTCTCTGTTTTATTTCTTGTAAGCTTTCACTTTCTTATTTTCAGCAGTTATACAATTTTCCACCAACTTAGCCCATTTCTTATAGCTCTGGGCTATAATTTGACTTACCTATTGGTGGGATAAAGTAGATGTCATCATGACTCATAAATTGGGTTGTGATAAAATAGAAGTAGGCTTAGGATATACCTGAATCCTTGCATGTACTTTCCTGGTCAGTGCAGTTTTTATGGGTTACTTGAACAACATAAGAGCCATATCAAAACCATACCCCCCAAATTCCAACAACCCAAACTTCAACTAAATGATCAAAAGTAATTTCTTATTTGAGAGGCATCTGGTTATACATCTTAGTTTTAAGAAATGCATCTAACATGGATTATGATTCTAAATAATTTCATGAAAGGTACGCTTGAAGTTAGCATTATTAACAATGGAAGTATTCCAAACAATAAGACTTGTATCTTAATTTATGGGGTTATGGGTTACAATGGGAAACACTGAGTTACTGCTCTCCGAATCTAAGGTAGGACATGACCTTATTGTCAGGGCCATAATAACCATATTCTTTGCCAGAGATGGATTTACTGCTAGCAAAAGTACAAAGAAGCACTTTATAAGAGACAGAGGGCAATTGTGAATATATTTTTTGTCCTCTCTCTTGGGGAATACCATAAGGGCTACGTGTTATAGATTTGAGATTTCTGTGAATGAAGCCCTTGTGAGAGTAGTCCTTTCTAGTCTTTCCAGAACTGTAGAAGGGTGTACTGGAACATGAGAGGACATAGGATTTTAAGGGGTCAAGATATATTAAGGAGGGCTGGGTTGGACAGGTTGTGACTACTAAGTAAAGAAGATAGGGTTGTTTAAAATCACCTTCTATGGTGTGAAGAAGAGATTCTATGAGATATTGTTCATATTTGGAAATGGACTTAGATAATGAGGTAGGTTTCATATAGCTTGCTTGGTGTGCGAAAATACCAGCATTGTTGATTGTACCACTGGATTGAGGTTATTCGTAGTACACATTGGATTCACCAAATTCTCCAAGGCTATTTTCATGCCTTCCGTCACTAACGGAGCCAACTATTTCTTATTTTAGAGTATCACTGTGGATTACACTCTGTTTGTTTCTAGTGTAAAGGTCATTGCATGTCCTCAAAGACCCTTCTCGATCTAAGAGAGGGGTTGGAATGGGGCATGGACCAGAGATCTGGCAAATATCATAGCTGGATGGTATAATTTTTGATGGAGCATTGTGGAGATAGCAACCAGAGGAGCTAGATTGATATCTTGGTGAGGACAAAGTTAATAATTTTCCATTTAGAAGAGATAGTAGAAGGAATAAGAATGTGTTGAGTGAGGGGTAGGGAGTATAATGATTGGAAATCTTTCAATGAATATATCTATTGAAGGGTATTGGTTAATAGAGATGGAGTACATTGTATGGGGTTAATTTTTTTGGCAAAAAATGTTGGACACTTGGCTAGAGTTTTTGGCGAAAAACATTGGACACTTGGCTAATGTGATAGCAAGAAAAGAGAAGATTGAGAGGTGGCAAGAGATGTGGGATTAGAAATGTTATTAGAGGATAAATTTACAAAGAAGGGTTTAAAGAATTTTTTAATGGAAGATTTTGTAAAGAAAGGTTTGTAATATTTGCACTAGAGGGGGTTAGAGATAAATTATTTGTATGAGAAAAAAAAGATAAGGTAGTATTGTTCTAATACCCTGTATGTTTCTAAGCTAGGAGATGAACCATTTTTCCTATGTATGAAACCTCCTATCCTATGAGTAGCATTTTAGTACATGACTTAAAATGATTATCCTAGCAATAAGATAGCTTATGATACATTAAGCATGTTTATATGAGTCACTTAAGGTAACACAAGCTAAGAGTTTTTGAATCCATCAAGTTTTAGTGTTTGATTTTGGAAGGGTCATCTTTGAATGAGTATAACTTAATGTTAATGTGGTATTTATTCATATTTTTACCCACCAAATTTTAGATAATTGAATTAGCTTTCCAACGATACCAATTTCGCCTTAATCAAATACCCGAACGAAAAGTTATGCTCATTTTCATGAGAGACAGTAAGGATAGGCGATTGGTTAGGCGCCGCCCAACCAAACTTAGGCGATTGGTTAGGCTCCACCTAATTCAGTTCCAATGCCAAAAACACACCGTTTTGAGTTATTTTGAGGGTAATTAAGTCTTTTAACACTCTTTACACGTCCCTAAACTTAACCCTGCAAAATATATAGCTTCTAAACACATTACAACCCTATTAACATCTCAAAGCTCATCATCCAAGAGCACCATAGGAGAAAAACAACTAGGGTTGCACAATCAAGCTTGAAGATCAAATTTTAAGGAATTCCTCCATCAATCATCAAGAACCTCCCTTCCAAGTTATGCGTAGTGTTCATCCATGGATTCCTTTTATCCGTGGAGTTCAAGAATCAATCTTTAAAATACAAAAGCTTGGTTGATTGTGGTGATATGATATACCCATGTTGATGCTTGTTTGTTTTGCTATATAATAGTATTGTGACTGTATATCTCATGAAAGTTATGTTGTTAGTTGAAAAACATGATCTTTAGATGGATTGATAGAATGCAAGTATGAAATCCACCTATGCCTTAAAGAATGCACGCAAGGTGTTCGATAAAATGCCTAGTATGTTAGAACTTCATATTTACATGATTTCATGATATATAAATAACAAGTTCGTGTTAGTTATACACTTCAATATGAATTTCCATGCTAATTAGGTATTCTTATGGTAGTGGCATGAAGCATGTATGATGATTAAGCTATGAATTATGTATGCGAATTATATCCATGCTTTTCCTACCATATTTGAGATGTTGAATAAATACATGAAGTTTAATATCCCCAAATCATTACAATATGAACTAAAAGTTATATGTTACCGTTCCCTTATGCTTGAATGGTTTCACTGGTGCACTAACTGAGGACAGATCTAGGACTAAAAATTTCTGACTATGCTGAGAATGGTTACCACCCTGTGAGTTAGGTTGAGCAAAGCTAAAACTACCTATCCTTTCTCTCTTACTCTGTCTCTCTATAATCCTAATCTTTAACTCCACTATCTTATGATCATGAGTCATAAGCCTGGATAAAGTCATATCAATATTCAATATCGCAGGCCTGCACTTATTAACCACAGTATCATTTACCCCTGATACAAACTTACTCATCTTAGCTCTGCTATCTGTAACCATATGAGAGGCATATCTGGCTAACTGAGTAAACTTAAGAGAATACTCTTCCACCATCATATTACCTTACCTGAGGTTGATAAAAAGCTCTAGCGGAAAGAATCTATCAAGGAACAAAGAGGCAAACTCCTCCCATTCTCTAGAACTTACATCATCTAACCTTTCTAACTTCTATTATTTGTGCCAAATATGAGCCACATCCTGCAACTAATACGCGGCTAACTCAGCACTCTCAATGGTATTCACTCCCATGATGCTAATAACCTTATGAATTTGATCAATAAATTCCTAAGGGTGCTCATCTATCTTAGACCTGAGAAAGGTTGGAGGATTCATTCGGGTGAAGTTTTGAATTCTAGCTTCAACTAAATTGGCCACTGGGTTGGCTAAAATGATAGCTAGTCATTCATTTTGGGTAGCAACTGAGTTATAAAGAGTGTGAATGTGGCCCTGAACTTTGCATGAGAAATATGTTTGCCCAAAAGATCTTCTGGCTGAGGGGATGGCTAATTTCTTCTCTTGGGAGGCATGTTCTGAAATGAAGCGGAGAAACAAATTTGATTGAGTGATTAACTTGAAATTACTCACTATCATGACATGAATACTGAAAGAAAGGAAACTGTTGCTAAAACATCTCATAGCCGCCTGCACAAAAATGTGGTGTGTAACACACCCATATACAAGACTCTACTAGATGCGGCATTCAAACTTCCTAGGACTCTATTAAATCTTAGGCTCTGATACTAAGTTTGTAATGCCCTGATTTTCTAAACTAGAATGCTACACGATGCTCATAATCCTGAAGGACCATAAGATAATCCATGACTGATATCTGTACCTATACACTGCATAATATATGTATATACATGCGGAATCATGAACTAAAAGGCCATAAGGTTCAACACTGAACATAATTTGAATAATAACGATGTTTGAAAATAGTATAACAATATCAAAATAAATCTGAAGTAACTGTCGGACATGATATAGTCCAAAAGCCTCTAAACTATTTGAATAAGGAGTTAATAGGACATGTCCCCAACTAACTCCAACTACTATAATAAACCAAAAATAAGAGAATAACATAATCAAATAATGTCATTCTCGAATGATGAGGACTCACTTTTAACTCTGTCTATTAAACCTGGAATGCTACTAATGCTCTGGATCTTGAGCTTCTAAATCTATGGTATAAGACACCATAGCACAAATAGGTCAGTACTTTGAATGTACTAGTATACAAGTGAGGTAGCTAAATACAAAGGGTTTACATTCATGAATAATGCTGACTGATATGAATGTGAGAATACATACATCCATAAGTAACTATAACTAAACTTGTGGTGATACTAACTACTGAGATACTGAATGACTGAGTTCGCTGATAATAATATGTAAGTCACTACTAAGTAAGGAACTGATACTGCATTACTAAGTAGATGAATGATTATTTCTGATAGTTTGAATTATAAAGAATTGGTCTGATTGACAGTGTTCAATAGTCCTGAAATTAAATACTAATAACATGAGTTATGATGACTGATATCACTGGTATGAATATGATGATCACCATAACTGGTGTAACTAAACTGAGCGACTATATCTGACAATCTATATTTTGATGGAACTATCAGAATTCCATTCTATGTGGAGTAATTAAATTTGAGATCACTCCTATCTAGCGGGTGATATTTGAGTATAATGATAATAAAGATGATTTGATTTAGTCTAAGATTAGCCCAACCTAGTGGGTGATCTTTAAATCTGATGATATTAATACTGATTCATGATAGTTGAGGTCAGTCCTATCTAGTAGGTGATCCCGAAGTCTATTTATAATGATATAGATTGTCTGTAATTGATAGTCCTAATTCTATCACTTAAACTATGGGTTGTATTCATCAAACCGACATGCCTCATACTATGCTAACTGGGATTCAACCTGTAACACCAGTTGGAAGGGTGCCAGTACAATGCCACTGGTAAACACAACTACTATGGAGTCAGTCCTAATCTAGCGGGTGACCCTTGGGATCAGTCCTATACATTTAAATGTGCTAACGGGTGATCCCTGAGTATGTTACTCCTATCTAATGAGTAACATCTCATACCTATGTTGACTATGTAGTTTTGGAACTTAGGAATTGCTTCTAGGGATCTCAGTCCTAACTAGAGGGTGAGTCCCCATCCCTAGACTCACTCGGTGCTTAATTCTGCTCTCATCTGAAAGAATCTGAACTGATTAACTGAGATAAACTAATTAACTAAACTGAACTGATACTAGTGGTATTATTTAGCAGAGCTAAACTAAGTTTACTGAGTTCCGTTAATTGCCAAAATGTACTTAGTTATGAGGACTGACTGAGAGTACTATAGTTACTGAGATTTATTGGGAATACAGAAATCACTAAGATTATTGAACTACTGAGATTACTGAGATTTCTTAGATTTCCTGATTCACATGACTGACTGAGTTTTGTGGATCATGGCTTGACTGAGAGAAGTATGAAAACATGACATGGCTCTAGGTATATAGGTAAATTGTTGGGTACAAGTACACCCAGGACTCGATGGAAAGAAACTAACATAGCATGGCTTACTTGAACACATAACCAATCAACACAATAAATAATTCATACGTTAAAGCAATTTGTCAAACATGTGATATGCATAAGCTTGTACATACATGGGGATTTCATGATATCATGCTAGTTAGGCACTTTTCCTTCATCTAGGAATTTAATCAAATATATTGTAGGTATATTACATGTATACAACATTATACAATAAACAAACATCATGATTTATCTGTAATTTCATCATTCAAGAGTTTAGTCATAAGGTTGCATGAATATATAGCTATAATAATTAAACCCACATGGAATTATCACCCAACATGGATTTGAATTCAATTGATCATTCTCATCATAAACAAGACAAAGCCAATGTGAAGTTCATAAAGAACTCCATAAACTTTATCTTAGAAAAGGGATTCTTGGGCTTCATGGATGAAAGGAGTCCATGAATGAAAATTATGCATATCTTAGGGATTGAATCTTTAATGAAAATTTACCTTTATTGAATGTTCTTTGATTGGGAATCATAATTCTTGAATATCTTATGGAGAGTGTGATAGGATCTTGAAGTTAATTGAGAAAAAACCCTAAGTTTGTTCTTGGGAACAAAGAGGGTTAAGAGCATTTTAAATTAAATAGCAATAGTTAAATAAGTGTTTTTGGTATTTTATGATGTGGGGGTAAGGTTTAGGGTGAGGCAAAAAGAAAAAAATACCCTTATGAAATTACTTCCTAGTTGTTGAAATTATCAGCTGATGACCAAGGCAATAAGCCGTCATATCTGTGATAGCCCATTACTCCAGGTCGTTACCTAGGACCTGAAATTAATGGGTTTTTGCCTAAGGATGGCGACATTAGCTGATAAGTCATCAAAAATGTGATAATCCATCTGACAGGTCCTTATAAATATGATAAGCCATTAGATAGGTCGTCAAAAATGTGATAAGCCGTCGGACAGGTCGTCACTCAATTTCCATGCTGACATGCTGGAGTAAAATGGGTATAAATTTTTGCTCTGATATTGGATTTGGGAATAATTTGTATCGTGGGAAATCTAATTCAATTATATATCTTTTGGTGGGTCATGAGATTACAAATTCATATTACAATGAGTGATATACTCATTCGAAGTTGACTATAGCAATATCCTTCCCATGAATTCAATCCGTAAGGAATGTTTTGATTTGTTTGATAGCTGGGAGTTGTTTGAATCCTTAATGCACAATCTAACTTACTTATAAAACTATAAAGGAATCATGAAGTACTATGCATGAGATTAAAACATGGTGCTAATATTGGTTTAGATTTTTTCGGGTATTACAATAATGAGATCTCATGAGGTTGAAGTACCTCGACAGTTAAATTATCTTGGATTTAGAGTCCCCTATATAATATAAAAAAGGTTAGAATACCTTGCCTAATTTGTAAGCATGTGGTTAGAGTCCTTTACTTGAACGATTGTGTATTATTGGTTAGAGTCCCTCACTTAAATGGATGCATGTGTGGTTAGAGTCCCCTATCTAATATGCCATGAGGTAAAAGTTCTTGCCTAATGTGTGAGCATGTCATTAGAGTCCCTTAATTGAATTAATATGTGTGAGTGGTTAGATTCCCTCACTCTAATAGATGCATGTGTGGTTAGAGTCCCCTATCTAATATGGAATGAGGTTAGAGTCCCTTGCCTAATGTGTGAGCATATAGTTAGAGTCCCTTTCTTGAATGAATATATGTGAGTGGTTAGAGTCCCTCTCTTAAGTGGATGGGTGTATGGTTATAGTCCCTCTCTTAAATGGATGTGTGTATGGTTAGAGTCCCTTACTTGATGATATGTTAGTATGGTTAAATTCCTATGCCTAATGAGAAATACTTCAATATATTAGTGTGTAATGCTGGAGTCCTCCATTGCATGTATGATGAATGAGTGCTTCGAAAGTTTTATGATATGTCTATATATGTGGATAAGGTTTTTAATGTGATTGAATATGACCTATTGAATTGTTGTTGAATGATGATGCGATTTTATCCTTATTCTTGAGTTACATGCTAGCGTTCCAATTGCTAACCTTCTTCGAGCGCTGTACCCCCATGTGACATAGGGGCCGAAGCATCTAGTTCTCTTCCTGTGCAATGATTAGAAAATCAAAGTGGTTCATGCAATTGACTTTTGTGTGGTGATCTTTCTTTTTTCGAAAGACATTCATCCTTGGTCACCTATTTTTAGACTTAGTTTATCTTTGGCTTGGTTTGGCTATCATCGGGGGCTTGTCCTGACGTATACATTTTATGAACTTTGGTTTATATAGTGGTATTGTGGATGCCTGTGGATTTGGGTTTACTTGTTAGTAATGAATCTAACGAAGTGTTTAGATATGTTTAAGCTGTGATGTGTAGTATGGTTTCTACTACCTTATTATATGGCCAGGATTCACTCGACCTTTGTGATTGATGTGATAATTGTTATAAGGTATTGCGTCGACCTCCAATTAATGTAGGCTTAAGATACCCATACGACACGGTCCAATTTTCGATTGTGTCATTGTTCTTAAGATAATAAAGGAAGAATAGGATTTAGGATCATATATGTATACCATTTGGTAGCCAAAACATCTGTTATATCTTGTTTTGACAATGAGAAGCTGGAAATAAGCGTCAAAGTCCCTAGGCGATAACGAAAAAATATTTTTGTCATAAGGTCTGTGCAGTTTTGTCTTCTAGTGTAGCAAACTACGCAGGTAAGCTTGTACTATTCAGGATATTTGGCCCAATCAAATTTCTACCCTAATCATTATTTCACTATAAAAGGAAAATAATCCTTCCTAATTTGGTGTGTTTTCACAATCTTAATTATCTAAAGAATGGAAGAGACGAAAACTCAATTGTGTAAGTATTGCTCAAGTTCTTGATTTATTATGTACTAAAAGAGAGAGCGTTCTTAAGTCGAGTCCTAAATTGTAAATTAATTACTCATGTTATAAGAGTAATTTATTCTTATTTTCTTGAGAGTGCTTAGGTATAGTTACCTATGTTTGATGTTGGTTAGACTTAATCAATATCAATTTTAGTTCTTGGCCCTGTTGTCAAGGTATGCTTGTAATAGAGTTATTACAAGAAGGTGGAGCCTAGAGTTAGGCTAATTGGAGTCTATAATCAAGAGTTTGATTATAGTGGATTGTTCGTTGCTTGTGAAGTCAAGCCGAGGTTTTTCCTCCCTTGAACAAGGAGGTTTCCACATAAATCTTTCTTTATTTACTTTCCTGCAAAGCCTTTAGTTTTTTAGTGCTTTACTATTTAGTTGCATGTGACTGACTTTAAGGGACCTAGTCATTCATAGTGTGGTGCAACTGTAATGCCCCGCAAAATCCTCTTCCAGTCTGAGTCTTAGAGCATATTTGGTAAAGCAAAAATCTAAGTCAAATTTTTTAAGAAATATCCTCCCAAGTATGAAATAATTTGAAATCGTGTGGGAATCTATTTGAGCATGAATTAAGATCATAGAGGTCCCCTAACCTATGAACAAGTTGAAAATTTTCCTATCATTCAAGTTTTAGTGACCGTCAAAATTTGGGTCAACTTCAATTGATTATAACTCATTTTATATTTATAACTGGGTGGTTTTCTATATATCAAATGAAAGATCTTTGAATTATCTTTCCAACGATACCAATTTCGTCTAAATCCAATATCGGAGAAAAGAGTTATGACCATTTTACTCCAGCATGTCAAGCTGGAAAACGTGACGACGTTTCTAACGGGCTATCATGTTTCTAACGACCTTTTTGATGATGTCGTCACATTCTGATGACATATCAGATGACATTGTCAGCCCTGGGCAGAAAATCAAGAATTTGGACCCCTTTTGTGATGACCATTCGTGACGACCTGTCACGAACCGGACGGCCTGTCGCAGATAGCGTCAATTATATTTTTCTAGCAATTCAAGGGAGTTTTTGCAAGGGTATTTTGGTCATTTCTCACCCTTTTTGAGCCTCTATAAATATGAGGAACCCTCATTCAAACCCTAATTCAATCATTTTCTTTTTTGAACTCTCTCAAGAGAGTATAACTACGGTTTTAATCAAGAACCCTAATCATCCAAAAATCATCCATAAATCTTCAAGGTTTCTTTAAGAATCAAGTTCCTCATAGTGTGGGCTTCAAGAATTTATTTATTTCAAGTGTGGATAAAGTTTCAAGCACTAAAGTTCATCCAAATTTAAAGGTTAAGGTATGTAGATGTTGATTCTTGGGTCCCTTTCATCCAAGAAGCTCAAGAACCCTTTTTAAAACTAAAAGATTTTTATGTTTATGAGTTGTAAATGATTTGTACTTTTTGAAATGGATGTTTAATGTGTTTTTGAGTTTTGATTTATGTTTACCTACAATATTTATGATCTTTGACCCTAGTATGTTGAATTCATGTGATGTTTGTGATAGACCCTCTTGAAGTTGTTTTTCCATGTGATGTTTTCATGACTTTTGTGTGTAAAAATGGTTGAATAAGTGAAGAATGTTCTCCATAGGTTTGATATAGAGCTTAGTTGAAGCATATGGGTCACTATAGTATGTTGAATAGGAAACCCCAAATTGTGAGCTAGTCCAATCATGCCTAGTGTTTGATAAAATGTCTTAGTGAGTGAGATGTACCAAGATAGCATGAAATCCCTAAGTAGGTGTAAAATCGGTCGTGTCTATTAGTTGTGGAAAGACCCTAGTGAACAAGTCGAGATATGATGGTTGTAAATTCTCCGTTTTTGTGCTCTTTGATATATGCTAAGCTTTTAATACATGTCAAGTGGTTAGCAAGTAAATAGTAACATGTTAGTATGAAGTTTCCCACAAATCAAGTGATATCAAAATACATGACAAGACTAGTATAGGTATGAAGTACTTGATGTAAGATCACGTTAAATGAGGTATAATCTAATAACATGTCTTCCCTAGGCTAGTATATGATGGTGAACCGATGTTGATCACCCTTAAAGGTTTGGAGTGACCCTTTTGCGGTTGTGATGATAAATAGAGGTCTATGTTTCCTAAATACTTAATGTGATGTCCTAAGGATCTTGAGAGGGAAAGTATGTTTTGATGTCCAACTACTTGAAGTGATGCTTTAACGATTGTGATGATACATGAATGAATGTAATGATCAATGAATGGTTGTAATGATGAATGAATGATTGTAGTGATGAATGGACGATCGTGATGATGCATGAATGATTTATGATGAAGAATGATTATGTCTTACTTTTATGTTATCGAGTCCTAGGGGTATTTATACCCAAAAATAAAGATATTGTCTAGAGCCCATGTCAGTTTTTTGATAATTCCAATTAAGCCATGATTCTCAGAACTCAGTGAACTATAGAACTCTATTTCCTCAGACAAGTGCGAAGCTTAATAAAGATCGGTAATCTCAGTTATCTCTGTAGTCTCTGTATCGCTAGTAACCTAGCCTCAGACCTGTAATCAGATCAGTTCTAATAGCATTCAAGTGATTCAATCATAATCTCAAAAGTGATTTGAGTAATCCATTCAAGCTCTGTATCATTAGTCAGATACCATGATTCGATATCTTTTCTGTCAGATATGGAAACAAGTGATCTCAGCGTAACTCAGTCAGACCTTTGGAGTAATATGATTAGTGTTAGATTCAGTTCGGCCAGTGTTCAGTTGAGAATTCAATTTTGAGTTTTTTAGTTGGGAGTAGAAACTAGCACCGAGTAAGCTCAAAAATGGTATCTCACCTACTAGTAGAGGGCATGATTCTTAGAAGCAATCCTTGTGCTCCAGAACTATGTAGCCAGCAGAGGTTGAGACATCACACCTATTAGTTGAGGGTAGATGAGATATATCATACCTGCTAGATGAGGGTAGATGAGGTGGCTTGACCTGCTAGATGAGGGCTCCATCATTCTCGTTTGAGGACCTGCTAGATGAGGGTCACATAGAGTTATCTTTACCAGCGGCACGGTAATGAAACCCTTCCAACTGGGGCACAGGTTGGACCCCAGATGTGGTAGGTCGGGGCTTGTCAGTTAAGTGACTATTTCCAACAGTTTCAGTTTCAGATTCAGTCTCAGTTTCAAAATCAATCTTAAGAAATCAGGACTATCAGATACAGTCATCTATCTTTATGAGGAACTCGGATAGTTCCGTTGATTCATGGAAAATTCCCGACTGATAGTCTTGGTCACATATACAGTTGATTTATATCATATTAAGGGATAGGATGCCAGACAGGATTGATCATAATATCAGATTCCTATTGAATATTCTTATTGTTAGATTCAGATATAATCATACTTCTTATCATTGAAAAACACTTCCAAAATAATCTGTTAGCAAAGTTGATCTCTATTTCTGTCAGTCGAAAGTAGTAAGCTCAAATTTTATCCCTTGATGTAGCACATCCCGATCCTCAGTTATTAGTATCAGATAAGTCAATGATTCAGTATCTCAGTGTTAGTAGTGAGTTTAGTCTACAGTAAAGTGGTATGCCAGTTTCAGTATCTAGAGTTGTGATGATTGTGTTCTATTCTATGAATTCATGTATATGTTCTCATGCTGCATATTTCATGATTATTCAGTTTAGATGTTGTGCATGTATGAGCCCTTGCATTATCCTACCTCATGGTACAATCCTGCACTGATGCATTTGTGCTATGGTGTTTTATTTTGACACTCTAGGTTCAGAGGCACAAGATCTAGTTTATCCTCAGTAGTTTGGTCCCAGTCAGCAGCAGTAGCAGTGAGTCCTCTTCTTTCAAGGACGAGTCTCAATTTACAACTATTGTTTCAGATGTTGTTTATTTTCTTTTGATGTAGTTAGTTGGGGACATGTCCCATCAACTCCACAGTTCAGACAGTTAGAGGCTTTTCAAATGGATGTATTAGTATTCAGTTTTTAGTTTTGAGTACATATAGATGTGTTGAACCTTATGGCACATTTTCATATTTTTTTAGATATTATGCAGTGTACAGGTACAGATATCAGAAAGGGATTAGCTTGTTGTCCTTCGGGTCCATAAGCACCGTATGACGTCTTGGGATGGGATCTCGGGGCGTTATAAACCCTCTAGGTTTCAATAATTGGTATCAAAGCCAGAACTCTATGAAAGGTTGACACCTAGAGTGATTGGGTTATCAAGGCTACTCCATCCAATCTGGAAGAAGGGTAATCTACCAATAGACTACCAAGATGGAAAAGACAGATGTTAGACTTCATTATGGTGAGAGTAGTGAGTTGATAGATGTAATAAAAGATGATACTTATATGCAAATTAAAGAGTTCAAAGAATGAGAAATAACTAGAATGGTTGTTAATAGCAGGAGAAAGTTTAATGATTAAGATAGAAAGAAAGTATAAGGCCAAAATACTGCTAGTTTATGGCATAGGGTCTGATGAATACATTAGGATTTTTGCTGGCGAAAATGCCTAAGAAATATGTGATTGCTTTAATACTTCTCATGAAGGAATCACTAAAATGAATGATTCAAAAATTGATATGCTAACTACTTAGTATGAAACCTTCACCATGTGAGAAGGAGAAATTATCCAAGAGATGCATACAAGATTCACTTCAATCACCAATGATTTGCACTATTTAGGAGAAATGATTCCTCTATATAAATAGGTGAGAAAAATTCATGGGGTTCTGCCTAAATTTTGAGAAAGAAAAGTAGATTCTATTACTAAGGAAGGAACCCAAAAACTCTCACAATGGATGAGCGTATTGGAAATTTAAAGACACATAAACTCAATAAGTAGCAAAGACTGATATTGCGTATTTAGCAAAAATAATTGTTAGAGCTTTAAAGAAAAGTGGTCAGTTTCAAAGTAGTGGAAGTAATATCACGAAGAGAGGCTATGTTAAAGTTTGTCAGAAGTGTGGAAATCTTGAGCATTACATTATGGACAGTCCAATGCACAAAATGGATTACCAGGAATATCTCAAATCTGGAGATGACAAAGGAAAGAATGGGGACCAGGTCCCTTTAAAGTCAAGAAGAAAGGCTGCAACTGAATTTGTTGTTAAGCAGACATTATCTATCTGGGGGATTCCTCTAGTGAATTTGAGGAAGATGAGAAGCATGAAGATGTTTTTATGCTGGAAGTGGAGGATGAGAAAGGGAACTTTGATTCCGTCTTTAGATCAAGTTAATTATTATTCTAGAAATATAATGAAGCTATAATATGTATTGATTGATTCAGTGTGTGAACTTCTATTGATAAAAATGATCTAGACGAAACTACAAAGAATCAGGGGCTTGAATTAATTTCTTTAACTCTTTAGATTTGTGAAAGAGAAGAACAGTTTGATAAGTTAACAACTGCTAATTTAGGTTTATTGAATCAAATTGAGAAAGCATATGACTTTGATAATAAAGGGAAGAATAATGCTTCAAAGATTCAGATTGAGCTTGAAGAGAAATTGAGGGATTCTAAAAATCTCCTTACGATTGCATTCTAGAGGATTAAATAATTAGAAAAGGATCTTGTCCATCTGAGAGAATAACTTAAAAGAAACCTACAATGGACTATATCCTAATAGATCCTTCCTAACTTAATTGTTCAAGGTGTTAATAATGGTAAAGTCCTTGGGTATCAGTACAAAACTCAATCATCTGAGTTTTAAGGAAAGGTTGATAAATATTTCAAAAACAAAGTCTACATACCTTTATGTACTCATTATGGAAGAGATGGTCACATGAAAGAAAACTGTCAAGGTTGGATGAGAGCTAGAATGACCAGTGTTAAATATATTAAAGAAGGGAACGCATACCCTAAAGTTTCTAAATATTTATAAAATATTAAGAAACTTTTATTACCAAGATGGGAAAACAAAGATTAGATCACACCCTTGTCCTCCTACTGGGAACTCAAACTCAAGTGGGTTCCCAACTTCAACATCATTCTTTAATTCTTTCCTCAAAGTATCATTACTATCCTCCACCTTTCGGGCAACGGAATCACTAGTACGCTTTATTTCTCGGCCCAAGGCATCAATTCGAGCCATCAAGGCTCCAATAACATCATTACCCAAATGTTGGGAAGTATTTCCTCCCGATTCCATGTAAAATGTACCTAAAAGAATAAAAAAACAGAAAGCAAAAAACTTACAAAATGAGCAAACAAGTTAGTTTAAAAGCCTCACTTCACTCACACTCAACCTCACCTCACAGATGGCCTCACAAGTGTTGGAGAATCGAAAATACTTGGCAAGTTACTTGAGAGGTGAGAAGCTTTGGTATGGAATTGATATTTATTTGAAATGACTCAAATAAAGTGATGCACACACTTGAACCAACAAAATACTACGACTTAAAAACGAGAAAAGCACACAAAAAAACCGAAGACACGAAATAAATAAACTCTAGACTAATAACCAGCCTAGTACGTACTTACTAGTTTTATAATTAGTGATAGAATTAGCTTAAAAGAAACTAGAATTGAAAATTAGAAACTAGAAAATCTAATTTTAGATATGAATATAGGTTGATCACAAGTGATGATGTGGCACTACGTGGTTGGTTGTCACTTTTTGAAAATTTCAATTTTCCCAATTCTTTGTTTCGGCCAAGCACTCCTTTAGGGATGAAAGGATTTCAGTTTTAGAGGGAAAATGGAGGTTTTGAAGCCTTTTGGAAGCTTCAAATGAATTCAAAATGAGTTGGTCCCCCCCTTGTACTTTCAAGTGTACTTGTTTGTCCCCTTGTCCCCTCCTCCTTTTGAAAGAATGAAATATTCTTTGAATATGCTTTTGGACTAACTACTTTTTTACTCTCTTTCTCCCCTTTTTTTGGATCAAAAAATACCCTTATCATGGATGAACAATATGAATATTCAAGTGTTGACCAAATTTGACCACCAAGCAAATGAGCTCCAAATCTGATTTTTTTTTATAGATCTAGGTTCTTTATGCCAAAAAAACCTGAACTAACTAAAAATAATCCACATATAAAGTCACCAACTGAAACCTAAAATGTCACCTTCTCAAAAAAGCTTCAAACAAGCCACCACAATGATGGATCTTGCTCAAAATTAGCCAATCTTCACTCAACAAATAGATCTAGACTCCCTAGGAACTAGAGAGAAAGGATCTAGTGCAAAAAACTTCAAAAACACAATAAAATCTTAATGATCTAACTTGAAAAATTTGTATCTACAACAAACACACAAGACAACACTTTCTTTCTTTGTATTTTCTGATTTTTTTTTGACTTTTTTTGTTGAGATTTTCTAAATGAGAACACTAAAGCATAGATTTAGGGATGTTCGAACAACCCTAACTAAGGAACTGATATCAAATGATAGCCTAAAGGAACGCTAAACACGAAATTGGTACTAAAGATATCAAAAACCAGCA
>NW_025858503.1:0-4169 GCF_002878395.1 Capsicum annuum
TGCCGGCTCATCCATTGCTGATGCTTTTCCCGCCGTCTATACCTTTTATTGCTTTGCTCTTGCGACCGGCGACCGCGCTAATGGTGATTCCCAGGCCCCAAAAACCTAAGGTATGTTCCCGGTCTATATGCAATTGGAGAATCTTTTTATGGATCTAGAAATGGATACAGAGACTCCCACCGAAGAAAAGATCTGCTACTCTTTCATCCGAACAAAAAAGAGGTTTACCTTAATAATGTGTTAGTTGGAGCGATGGGATTTGTTTGATTCCCATTGCCTGCTGCCTCTTCTCAATCTATATTTGACAGCTTGAATCGAAACGCTTCGCTGGGTTGAACAAACGGCCACTCTGTATACTTAGCCGGAAGCAGGGTATTCCACCGATTCGACTGAGTGAGATTCCCCTATAGTTTATTTCTGTCCTTTACCAGTTGACAAGTGTTGTTTGAACTCGAAGCCATCAATATATAAATATTATAATTCCGTCGTCTTATTTTATATGTCTCCTTTCTTTTTTAGTTCATCCCAAAAAGTTATCATACTATAATTAAAAAAAAATTATTTTATCCTTATTATTTTAGACGATTAGTTTTAATAGTCTTGTTTTTTCCTTAAAATAAACATTGTCCCAATATAATAATGTCACATAATAAAATGAGGGTGTACTATGTTTTTGATTATTATGTGAATGACCATTTTTTATTATTGTGAACTCTAAAAAAGCTCTGCTATGCGTATGTTTTTTGCAAGTTATTTTATTTTTTATGTTTGATAATTTGTGGTGTCTGAGCGACTTTCGTATACTTCAACTAAATTCATGTATATCTGTCATCTCTCGCTAGCAATAGATATGACGAAGAATCACCTAGTGATCTTTTATCTGTGCAAGAATTTAAACATGAGACCTCATGTCTTTTTTTAATCACCATCGTGTTCATGCAAGCTTTGGGGACATCGATTAATTCCACAAGATACCTTTTACCTTCCACTATATTACAAGGAATCACCTAGTAATTTTTTATCTTTGTTGTTATTTGAACCTGAGACCTCATGTCTTTTTTTAATCACCGTCGTGTTCGTGCTAGCTTTTGGGACATCAACTAATTCCACGAGATATCTTTTCCACGAGATATCTTTCACCTCCCACATATATTACGAGGAATCACCCAGTGATTTTTTATCTCTGTTGTAATTTGAACCTGAGAACTCATGTCTTTTTTTAATCACCATGGTGTTCATGCCAGCTTTTGGGACCTCGACTAATTTTTGAGATACCTTCCACCTCCCACCAGCAACAGATATCACGAAGAATCACCTAGTGATTTTTTTGCCTCTACTGAAATTTAAACCTGAGACCTCATGTCTTTTTTATTACTCTGGTGTTCGTGCCAGCTTCCAGGAAATTGACTAATTACGCGAAATACCTACCACCTTCCTCCAGCAATAAATATGTACCAAGTAACTCTTTTTACCGAGGCTAGAACACCTAGTGATTTTTTTGTCTCTACTGAAATTTAAACCTTAGACCTCATGTCTTTTTTATTACTGTGGTGTTTGTGCTGGCTTTCAGGACATTGACTAATTTCATAGAATAGTTGTCACGTCCCTCCAGCAAGCAATAGGTACCAAGTAACTCTTTTATTCGAGGCTAGAACACCTAGTGCTTTTTTGTATCTATTGAGATTTGAACCTAAGACCTCATGTCTTTTTTTATTACTGTGGTGTTCGTGCCAACTTTCAGGACATTGACTAATTCCGAGGAATACCTACCACCTCCCTCCAACAACCAAATAGGTACCAAGTAACTCTTTTTATCCGAGGCTAGAACACCTAGTGATTTTTTGTATCTCGTGTCTTTTTTAATATGTGTTCTCTCATAGAAACATGACTTATATATTGATTTACCACTAACATGCAATTTTGTGATTCCTTTTCCTAGTTAATATATTTAATGTCTATCTGAATTTGTTATGGGAGTAAAATCGTCTCCATTATTATGGAAGCACGTTTGCTCTCTTGCTCTGCTATTCATATGTTTGTTGCAAGTTATTTTGTTTTATTTTAATTTTTTTTGTTTTGATAATGCGTGGAGTTTGGGCTAGCTTTTGCGCACCTCGTTAAATTCACAGAATATTTGCTACCTCCCACAGACAACACATCAGGAAGAATCACCTAGTGTTTTTGTTATATTTGGGATTTGAACCTGAGATTATAGTACTATTAAATCCACTATTAATCTAATTTCCTACACTATTATTGCAAAAAAAATAATTTACTAAAACAACTTTTTTTTTATTCTTCTTTAATAGAATATCTTATTCAATTCTTTACTGTTCTAAAAACACATTTAGTATTATATGCCCAAGTTACATTATAATGAAATATGAAAAGATAACCTTTATCACTTTATTTTCTTTATTTTTAAGTCTCTTGTGTTCGGCCAACCCCACAACTACTCTTCCTCTCTTGCCTCAATTATTGAATTTAGAAAGTAATTAATAGTATAAAGCAGACTCTATTATGAAGTCTTTGCCTTCTTGTTGGATGAAAAGTCAAACTTTTGGTAAAAGTAGATTGTACAGTTAATAGTAGCAAACATTGTTGTACCAATTACAAGTAAACTAACAAAAGAGAGAGGGAGAGAAATCATTGCAATTTACTCTTAGCATTCAACAGGTAAAATATAGTTGTTAATATTTGATTTGAAGATAGAAAACATTGATCTTCTCAAAATTCTTAAAATTATTTTTGTGGTTCCTTTGTTTTGCTTTGTAGATCTCAGAAATGGAGATTGGCTTAGCAGTTGGTGGTGCATTTCTCTCTTCAGCTTTGAATGTTCTCTTTGATAGGCTTGCTCCTCAGGGTGATCTGCTCAACATGTTTCGGAAGAATAAACATGATGTTCGACTCTTAAGGAAGCTGAAAATGACTTTGGTTGGCCTTCAGGCTGTGCTAAGTGATGCAGATAATAAGAAGGCATCAAATCAACATGTGAGCCAGTGGCTTAATGAACTTCGAGATGCTGTGGACTCTGCTGAAAACTTAATAGAACAAGTCAACTATGAGGTTTTGAGGCTTAAGGTGGAAGGTCAACTTCAAAATCTTGCGGAAACAAGCAACCAGCAAGTAAGTGACCTCAACCTGAGCTTGAGTGATGATTTCTTTCTTAACATAGAAGAGAAGTTGGAAGACACCATTAGAAAATTGGAGATGTTGGAAAAGCAAATCGGTTGCCTTGGCTTACAGAAGTATTTCGATTCGGGTAAGAAACTAGAAATTAGAACACCGTCAACTTCTGTGGTTGATGAATCCGAAATCTTTGGTAGGGAGATTGAAATAGAGCGATTGATTGACTGTTTACTGTCTAATGATGCAAATGCAAAAAATCTGACTGTTGTTCCTATTGTTGGAATGGGGGGCCTGGGCAATACAACACTTGCTAAAGCTGCCTACAACGATAAGATGGTGACAGACCATTTTGAATTGAAAGCTTGGACCTGTGTGTCTGAGCCGTATGATTCTTTGAGAATATCAAAGGAGTTACTTCAAGAAATTGATTCATTTGACTTGAAGGATGACAATAATCTTAATCGGATACAAGTTAAATTGAAGGAAAAATTAAATGGAAAAAGGTTTCTCATTGTTCTGGATGATATGTGGAATGACAACTACGAAAAGTGGGATGGATTGAGAAATCTTTTTGTACAAGGAGCTAGGGAAGTAAGATCATTGTAACTACACGTAAGAAGGATGTTGCCGGGATGATGGGTAGTGGGGCAGTCAATATGGGGACTCTGTCTAGTGAAGCCTCTTGGGCTTTATTCAAACGACATTCTCTAGAAAACAGGGATCCGCCGAAGGAACATCCAGAACTTGAAGAGGTTGGAAAACAAATTGCAGACAAGTGCAAAGGATTGCCTTTAGCTTTAAAGGCACTTGCTGGTAGTTTACGCTGCAAATCAGAGGTGGATGAGTGAAAAGACATTTTAAGGAGTCAAATATGGGAGCAGACTTTGAATGATGTATTACCAGCGTTGATGTTGAGCTACAATGATCTTCCTGTACATTTGAAACAATGTTTTGCTTTTTGTGCTATATATCCCAAAGATTATCAATTTTGCCAAGAGAAAGTTATTCACCTGTGGATTGCTAATGGTCTTGTACAACAG
>NW_025858504.1:0-1631 GCF_002878395.1 Capsicum annuum
GCTTTAGGGACTCAATTTTGAAATTGACAGATCAACAAAACAAGCAGGTAACTTGTTCTTTCTTTATGCACCAATTCATTTCATCAAGTTATAAATGATACATTAATTACAATTAACAAAATATTTCAGTATGATTGATTCTTTTGCATCGCCCCTCTCACCCTTACTTTTTTTTTTGATTTTCAATGTGAGTTGAAATGCTTTTCATTTTGTGCTGTGTGATGAGTGGAGAAACTCATGGATGCATGATGTATGTAAAACAAAAAGACTGATTTCCTTTTGGAGTTGATGGTGGTGATAGTTGTGATGGTTGATATTATAATGATTGTTAGCGGTGGTGGTGATTGTGATGTGAGTTTGACAAAAGAGTTAGTCGTTTTTTTCAAAGCTTCAATTGCCATAACAATGGAGATTTTGGGACATGGTAGTTCTAAAGAGAGGAGAAGAAGAGATTTTAAATAATTGATAAATTTAATTACACGTGACACTTTTTAATTGGTGCCTGCACTCATTTTTTTAATCACGCGCGTCGTATGCGTGACGACACGCACAGGAAAAAAATGAGTCAAAATGGTCCATTTACAACGATTTGTATTAATTTTGTGGGGGTAATCGGTCGCCCGCAAAGTTAAAGTATCTCTTTGAAAATCTCGGACAAGTTCAGTCGTTACATTATGACTTTTCTCATACATAAACGTGTCATTTAACTTGACTTTCACTGGAATGTGCGCCCTCCAACTCTGAATAAGTAGACACACATATGACATAATACAAATCAATTACCACTTATACATACTAAAACGCTACATAGGATACGGGTGTCTACCTGAGTTTGAGCACGTATAAACTTGAGGAGAAAGTTCGTACATGATATTGTCGATGAACAATTTTCCGGTGAAGCGTATTTTGAGTTTTGAGGACCATCTCACTGGAATATATCATTGACGTTACTTTTAATTGATTGTTTAGTTTGTTGGATTAAAAATATTGGGTGTATAAGAATATGAATAGTACCCCATATTTTAAACGTCCTGGTTTATAATGTATAAAAATAATACTCCTATTGAATAGGATGAATAATAGAACTAATACATGGGTTATTTTTTCTAATACCTCCCACCAAATGACCTCTCCGATATCCCTTCCTTCCTAATAGGTTGATTTGTGACAAATGAAGTGCATCAATTACTTTTGGCACAACTTGTGCTGTCTTTGTCCCCTTGCTCTAGTCCTTTTCACTACTTTTCAATAGCAATGTCTTGGCCTAATTCCTAATAGTAATGTATTCGTTTCAATTTAAGTGTATTAGTTTGATTGGAGGGAGGGAGAGAACTCACTGATCATTCTTGTTTGCAAATTACTCTTAGCATTCGAACAGGTAAAATAAAGTTGTTAATATTTGATTTCTTAAAACCATTGTTGTGGCTCCTCGTTTTGCTTTGTAGATTTCAGAAATGGAGATTGGCTTAGCAGTTGGTGGTGCATTTCTCTCTTCAGCTTTGAATGTTCTGTTTGATAGGCTTGCCCCTCATGGTGATCTGCTCAAGATGTTTCGGAAGAATAAGCATGATGCTCGACTCTTAAGGAGGCTGAAAACGACTTTGGTTGGCCTTCAGGCTGTGCTAAGTGAT
>NW_025858505.1:0-1398 GCF_002878395.1 Capsicum annuum
GATTGGCCCGACCCGGCCCATTTGACAGCCATAACTCGAAGGGTGATATAGTAAGATTACTCCTATTATTTTTTGTTTCTTAATATGTATATTAAGTAAATAGTGAACCAGTATTATTTAACCGATAAACTATTACAAAGAGATAAAGAATAGTAAATGTAAGTTTAATTAGAACCTGAAATTGCGATAAAGAAAGCTTGCTTGAAGGTGGCCACCTTTAATTAATGTAGAAGTAATGTTTCATTTACTTCATGAAAGTAAGTATTTATAGTATAAACCAACTTTGATATAAGAGTATTTTAGTCATTTTATTTGCCAAACATCTACATTCACTGTCATTTACGTGTCCACAACACAGATTGCATGGTGCATGCAAGGGCATTATAATCTTTTCGTCTCCTTTGGCAGTTTGTTTTCAATCTGGAAGTATTTAGGTTTGTGATGACACATCTCTTTCGTCATTTGTTCAAAAGTAAGGGATATTGGTAAAGTTATTTTTAAATTTTTGAGAAAAATATGTGAAAAATATAAATTTGTAATTACGTATACTAAACGTTGAGAAGGTTCTACGATCTTTCTAGACTTTTTTTTTCGTATTTAAATGACATATATCTGTCCACTTGGACCAGTTATTCAGTCATTCAAAGGGTGGTGATTCATACGCGACCTTTCAATAAATAATTAGTCCTCTTAATTATGTTTTAACTCCTAATTATATAACCTTGAGATGTTATCATGATGGGGTTTTAAATAGTAAAAGTCGAAATTAAGAAGAGTAATTATTTATTGAAAGATCACATGTAAATTATCACCCTTTGGGTGACTGAATAAGTGGGCCAAGTGGCAAATATATGTCATTTAAATACAGAAAAAGAGTCTAGGGGGTCATAAGACCCCGCAACGTTCAGTATGCGTAAATTTTTTATTTATATTTTGCTTGTATTTTGTGCGAGAGGTTGGTTATGGATATGTAACGACTCAAATCTTTATTATGCTAAGAAGTTATTTCGATCAAGAAAATTTTCGTTTCGAACCATTTAGGATTTATTTTCGTGGAGAAAAGCCATGGACCAAATTAATTTGGGTCGAATCCGCAAAATTGGTTCAGGCCTGCTGACCCATCGCCGCAGCGATTGGGAGACAGTAGGCTACTTGGTTTAAACTCTTTCTCCAGTTGAGGATCTTATTTCGTTTGCCGCCTCCAAAAACTTTTCAGATGATAACTATGCTTAGAACAACAAGGTTTTAGATGCAGAACTTATTTACGAGGTAGGTTATGTTTAAATTGTAATAGATTGGGGGTAGACTCATGTATTATGATAGGAAATGCCATGCTTAGATCTATGGGCTTGAAATTTGGATGATTTTGATAACAAACTGAACTTAAGATAATGAATC
>NW_025858506.1:0-4414 GCF_002878395.1 Capsicum annuum
CGTATTTATCAAAAATCTTACCTCATCACGAAATAATTCAAACACTTTCTTGGAAATAACTACTTCCTCATCTACAGGACTCTTTGAGGATGGCAAAGTTGACTGGACCAGAGTACAAAAAATTCTTATTATTTGCTTCATATTTTTCCAATTAGAAGCAGTTGTATGTTGTGTTTGAACCGGTTTAAAAACTGTTGTCTTCAAATTGGGTATCTTTGCAGCACGGGAGGTGGTGTCTTTTTTTGTGTATGCTCATCAACAGCATTGAGTGTTTGTTGCTTCAATCTTTTATTCACTGATAAGGTTGATGAATCAACCTTTTTTTTGGAGCTTTCATAAATTTGTTTTATTGGTGGATCCTAAAAATCATCATCTGAATCAACTGAAGGTTCAGCTACAACTCCATCTTGCTGTGGCATTTGAAACTTTAAAATTTTCCTTCGAGTTGGCTCAATGTTCTTAAATACAACCTAGATATATATAAAATGTACGTTAAAGTATATGTAACACAATTGTAAAGAAAATGTATATATGTAAACTATATATGAACATGTAAGATACACATTGATAGAATACATATAAATACATATGTATATATTCACTACAAACCTTGTCATTTTCATTAAACATAGCATCCATCAGATATTCAAAGCGTGGTCGCATTTGTCTTCCAGTTTAATAATCGGAGAATCCGATTGTCTACCTTGAAAGCAATCTTTCGAGGAACATTAGAACAACACTCATAATGCCACACTTGAATAGCAAGTGGCATTCCCTGTAGCAAATAAAATTATCCACCTACTTTCAACTTATTGTTTAAACTTTTAGCTAAATCCTCAAATGAAAGTCCCTCACGGATAATCCTTAATCGACCACTCTTAACCAAATCAAAATGGAGTCATGGTATAAAAACAGTATCAACATTCGATAACACAAAAGTATGAAGAATTCAGAATAGCAAACTTCACAGCATCCTCATCATTGTTCTTTCCCCAAACTTTGTTTGAGACTGCTCTAAACAAGTGTCATTTTTGTATACAATTGAAACCATTAAAATACTGCTCAATAATCCTATTCGGTACCTCCTCATCAAAACAAAGTTGTACCTGTTACCAACACAATTCAACATAGTAGTTATAGCAAATTCCATAAGAGTGAAACATAGAGTTGTGTTATTTGGCCAAATGACTATTGCACTAGTAGACTTCCCTTTGTCTCAAGTTACATAATATATTGCATAATTGTGCTTGAACTACACATAGTTTCTTCTTTGTGTAATAACCAAAAATATTATTATCAGACAAAAATTTGTATTGCTCCTTCGTTTATATTGCTTGAAAACTTTTCTCAATATCATTATCACTGTGACAACACATATGTGGTGCAAACTTTGAAAGTTTTCTTGCCATGAATATGATCATGCAGCACTTATACAACCAAAAGTTACACCTCAGTACACTGTAAAAAACAACAAACACACTCAACACATTACAAAAACACATATAAATCTGCATATGTATATTGAACAGAACAAAAAGACAATGTCAGCACTAAATACATATAAAAGTGCATATGTATATATAAAAATACAAATACGTCCATAGTCCCTAAATGTATATTTAAGCAGTCAGATTAAAAATACAAATTTGCATATTCTAAACCTACATATATTGTATTGAAAATACATTTGAATATGTATTTGTATTTCAACAAATACAAAGACGTTAATATCCCCAATTGTATATTTAAGCAATCAGAATATCCAAATGTATAATTCAACAATCAGATTCTCTGTAAATACATAACAGTTAATAAAAAAATACATATAGGAAAATACATCTTCATGATTAGTTCATATATAAATCCAACATTATATTATATATACATTTAAATATGCATATGTATTTGAAAAAATACATATGCATACATATTCCTCCAAAATATATATTTAAGCTATCAGATTCCCCAAAAGTATATTTCAACAATCAGAATGTCTTTAAATACATAATCAGTAAATAAAAAAACATACATACAGAACAATGCCTCTTTCTCTTTATCTTCTTCCAATTCATAACCAAAAGAGTTTTCAACATCATCATTTATAACATTGCTTGACTCTCTAATTTCTTTTGCTTTTTTTTTCTGATATCATTGTAATTTGGGGGCTTTTGGAGGAGTTTTTTTCAACCATTTTTTTCATAATCTCAGTCATCTTCTCTAGGTCGTTACGATTCTTGGACCTAACTTCGTTGATACTCACTGATTTCTTTGACTATATAGGAGTAGAAACAACTTTAAAAACTTCATCTTAGTTAGTCCGAGATTAAATGATGGTGCATTATCAAATAGTAAATTGATAGGTGGTATACTCCTATTTGATCTTGTATTTGGTGTGTGTTCTTCCATTAGAGCAGACCTCCACAATTATACAAATCAAAACCTCAAAAGCGACCTTGCTAATGATTTACAGTACAAAATACAAAAAAAAATACATTGTGAAATAGATAATATGCAATAACTGAAATTTAATATTTACCTGAATTTGTGGAACACAATCCTTATCAAAACGTGAGGAAAGAAAAAAATTGAAAGTGAAATCTGAGAGATTTGAAACAAGAAAAGGTAAAGTTAAAATTAATTAAAGGAAAGATAAAGATAATAATAATTGAAAGCGGCGTGAAAAGTGCTAACTTAAACATGGTAACTTGCAAGACGCGGAAAGTGGGGGACCCCACTTTAAAAAATATTATTTTTGCTACACAATGTAATTTCATAAAAGTGTTGCTATTTTTCTTAATTTAGGTCTTAAGTTTGTTAGCTCCTGTAGTTTTTTCTATAAAGAACATCTTATGAACTTCAAATTTCGAAACTTCTTCAAATCAACTCGCATTGATCCCAAATTTTAGATATACCTTCTCCTCAAGTTAGAGAATAAAGCTCAATATATATAAGGACCAACAAAAAACCAAATCAAGAAGACTCAATTTTCTTAATCTTTAAGTTCTTCAAACTTGTAACGCCAAAAATGGTAGATCCTTCAATTCAAGCTCAATTTTAACAAAATTTGAGATTTGAACTCCTTTTGATATGGAGTTGAAAGTTCAATACTTTTAAACACTCAGAAACTTCATATCTAATGACCCACTTGTTTACTCTTCACGTGCTTCTATCCAATGATTGCGAAAATTTCAACTCTTCTCTAAAGAAGATGAAATCTCATATCTAGACTCAATAAATACTAGAAAATTCAAATCTAATGTTAGAATTTCAAACAAGACATGGATTGAACAAATTGTTTTTTAAAAAAATCCAACTCAAAATTTTTGTGTTATGATTTTCTAATTTATGAAACTAGGATTAAGAATAATTGAAACAACTCTTTAACCTGACTTTGATACCAAATGATACAACTTCAATTAAAATACCTGACTGAAATCAATTCAACCAACACAAACTAAAATAGAGGAGAGATAAAAGATGAAAAGTGAAGAAAAAAGCTTAATTGAATCCACAACTAAATTAAGATTCACATTAAGGTTTACAACAAAGAGAAACTCAATTGAATCCACAAATAAGCAACTTAAATAAAAATCAAAATTTAAAAAAACTCTAATTCAACAATAAAAATTCACACAGCACTAATTTAAAAACAATGCCGGAAAGAGGCCATTGCATTAGCAAAATAAGCCCAAACAATATCCAAACCAAGAACAAGAAAAAACTAATCTAGAAAGGAAAAGAAACAGAATCTAAAAGCTAAGAAAAATGGAAATCAGCAACCACACCTCTTCTTCTCTTCACCTTCATCGTCATCTTTATTGAGCTCATCAAAGTAGAATCAGGTGGGAAGTAGATCTATCTTTCATGGTAAAATCCCTAAAATCTAGAACAAGGCCGCGTTTTGATTGATTTCTTACAAGATATTTACATTATCTCATAAATGTTATGAAACCAGTCTAAAAAAAGACTTCTTCAACTCACCTATTAATAAATCAGAGCTTAAATCCCTAAGATAAGTGTTAATCTTTTCTCGTTATTAAATCAGTGTAGTTGGATTGAAAATTTTCCTTTTACCTCGTTTCCTCGACGGATTGATCTCCAAAGAAGCTAATACCATTGTCTAAGAAACATGAGGTAGAAGTTCCATTCTCAATTTTGTTAGGTAAGTTCCATCTCAAAAAATGATTCCAGTAACAAGATGAATTTGTCTGAATTTTGTTGACTGTACCTCATTTTCATGTTGTGCAATGTCCTCTTCATGTCATGCATTGATAATGTTTATTATTCATAGTTATAGCCATCAAATTATCGTAAAGTCTCTGTTTTGGCATTTTGTAATCCAAAGATCTGAAATCTGATTTTTATTTGTGGTTATAATTGTTCTCCCCTCAATAGGTACTTCTTGAATTGTGTT
>NW_025858507.1:0-4639 GCF_002878395.1 Capsicum annuum
AAATAACCCAGACGCCTACCATCCGCAAAATCCATCTCTAACCCCACAAAATCCGTCTCCGAATACATTCCCAAATCCTCAAAACACATTTTCAAATCAATAAAATGCATTCCTAAATCCGCAAGATTCACTCCCAAACCCGCAAAATATATCAAATCTACCTTCAAATCCACCAAATTCATTTTCAAATCCTCAAAATCCTTCTCATATTCCGCCAAACTACTTGCAAGGTCCACGGAACCTTCCCAATTTCCATAATGTCCTCCCCACTTACCAACCAAATTCCCCTCATCCACAAAATCAGCCTCCCTTCCAAATCTTTCTCACGCCATTATATCCCCTGATATCTATAATCTCCTTCCTCATCTAGAGATATACCATTACGAGGAGAAGGAGAAAGAGTGGACGACCAAGCATGAACTAAAGTTGCTAGCTACGAATGAAGAGATCATGAGGATCAAAGAGTCTCATGGAGCCAGGGACCACGACGGTTTGGGGTATGACGACTTATGTGTTCACCCGGGAGTAGACCTACCAGATGGGTACAAAGTCCCTAAGTTTGAAATGTTTGATGGTACCGAAAACCCAATGGCCCATTTGAGAAGGTACTGTGAGCAACAGGTAGGGATAGGGAAGAAAGAGGCATTATTGATGCGCCTATTCAGCCAAGGTTTGAGAGGTGAAGCCTTAAAGTGGTTCATGTATCAGGAGCCAAAAAGATGGACTAGTTGGAAAGCATTGGCCAAGGGTTTCCTTGACAGGTTCGCATTCAACATTGAATTAGTCCCGGACCGGTATTCACTAGATCGGATCAAACAAAAGATTGATGAGAGTTTTTGAGACTATGCTTTTCGTTGGAGAAAAGAGGCTGCTAAAGTGCAACCTCCCTTGTTTGAGGAAGAAATGGTATCAGTTTTCTCTCGTGCACAATAAGGAGAATTTTATACCAGGATGGTATCCGCAGTCCGAGAAACTTTCACAGATTTAGTAAAGATTGGGAAATCATTAGAGGAATGCATCCGAACAGGAAAAATTGCCAAAACCCCAACATCATCTGAATCTTCTGCATTTCCAAAGAAGAAAAGAGAAGATGCGACCGCGGTCTCTACTAATTCTGTTGATAAGTTAATGAAGAACTTCAAGCCTAGAGATATTCTTTCCTCATCATCATCATAAGTTTTCAGCCTGTATTCTACGCTCAACCCCAATGTCAAGCTCCAAATCCAAATATTTTACCCCAGTACTAAGTTCCACAACTAAATTATCAGCCTCATACTCAAGCTACTTTTCCAAATAACCAAATAAACGTCCAAAAGTCTCCAAATTATCATCAAGTACCTCCCCCCATAAATAAGAATCATTATAAACCTCCACGTCCAAAATTTGAAAAGAAACCTCCTCGAAACTTCACGCTGCTAGCTGAAAGTCGTACCCAGCTCTTTAGAAGATTGATGAAAGCTGGTTATTTGCAACCAATCCAGCCAAAGCCTATCGATCCCAACTCCTAGTTTTATCATTCCGATCAAAATTGTGCTTATCATTCAGGAGCAGCGGGGCACAGTACCGAGGATTGTATTAACTTGAAACATAAGATCCAAGATTTGATCGATCAGAAGGTCAACACACTTCAGTCGCCAACACCAAATGTTACCAGTAATTCGTTGCCTAACCATGGGGGGACTACAGTTAACATGATTGAAATAGAAAGTGAATGGGCATCTAGCAAGGCCATCGCTAAGGTAAATCCAGAAGGACTTAGAAGAACGGAGGAGGTGAAAAAGATAGAGAAAGTTGCGGCCGCCTTAAGTAAGAATTTGGAAAGAATTATCAAGCTTGTTATGGTCCCAGAAAAAGCTTTTAAGCATGGAATAGGGTACCAACCAAGAAAGGAAGATGAGATAAAAAATAATTCAAAGGAGAGACTGTTTAGGCCCTTGCCACTCTTGTGCCAGTGATTTCCCATACATGAGATGTCAAATGATGATGGTCTTGGGGATGGGATAGGAGACCTATTCGAAGGATGCAATTCTCTACTAGATGATTTCCCAAAGTCCGGTGGGATGAAGAAGGTTTCACATGGAGAGGCTTCACTAAATTGGGCTTCCACTCCGCTCCTAATTCGTCGCCCGTCGTGGTAGATGAAAGGGCAATTACTAATATTTTTTAAAATCAGTGATAATCCAGAGGAGGCCCCGTGATCCACCCTTTTATGTCTGAAATTTTTGTTTCATGTTTTACAACTTTCAAAAAGGCATGGGCCCATATTTGTGTGGGTCATAAGCCATAGTTTTTATTTATTTTTCCGAAAGACTTCCCTTTATTTAAGAAGTTATTTTTTAAATATGATTATCTAGCATGGTTTATTTTGGTAGCAATAATTTAAAAATCTGCTAATGTCATGCCATATCAAGGGTCAAACAAACAAGGCAAAGGAAATAATGATGAACAGAAAAGGTGATGAAGAGCGGTTAGTAGTAGATATAGAGGAATGTGAAAATCAAAAGAAGCCCAACCTGGAGGAGCCCTAATCCTACCTGAGATGGATGGTCAAGAGTGGACCAAACCAATTAATTCTGATGTGGTAAAAAGATATCATTCTTGAAAGATGTTATAGTTTTGTTTCTTGGCTTATTTGTAATCACCTTTATAATAGTATCAATTTTATGATGTGTAATAGCCTAGAACCCTTTCCTTTTATGTACGAACTATGTTTGACTTGAATTCTCAAGAATGAGATACATAGGCGGCCTATGTCGGCTTCGGTCAACCTCTTAGGAAAATTTATCCTTTTCTTTTATGCACGAACTACGTTTGACCTGAATTTCCAAGAAAGGGATACGTAGGTGGCCTATGTCGGCTTCGGTCAACCCCTTAGGAAAATTTATCCTTTCCTCCTATGTATGAACTATGTGATGACCTGAATTCCCAATAAAAAGGATACGTAGGCGGCCTATTTCGACTTCGGTCAACCCATTAATTTCTTTTGTATATCCCTAGTGTAGCCTGAACTATGTTTGACCTGATTCCTACTTTAACGGGATACGTAGGCACCCTAACGGCTCGGTCATATAACCCTAGGAAATGGAAACTGGGGAAGAATTTTCGAGAAGGAATCTCAAAAATTCACAAGAGAAGATCGACATCCAACAAAGAGAATGAAGATCAGCAAAGACTTCAGATACACTCAGACTGGTAATATCTCAAACAAGTTTAAACTGGGGCAGAAATTTTGAGGAAGACCTCAAAATTTCCACCAAATGCCGGGACATATTCCAAATTCCCCAGCACCAGAGGTTAAAGCTTTGGAAACCACCAACTGTGACAAAGTCTGGGTAGACTCAATTTTTGGATATGATATAACTACTTGAAGATATCCTCCAACAATAATCATGAGTTTTGGAAACCATCCGTCGGATATGGTCAAAACCTCGAGGAAGACGTTCATTGAGCTAGTACATGACATGAATGGCAGAAATTTTCTAAAATTTTACAGAAGTTTTCAAACTTATTTTCAAAATTTAAGACTATTTTCAGAAATCTTACGACTCACTTACTTAGTACTTGCCTAGACATCATTTGGGATAGAGTGTCTGGGTGGAAGTCTCAATATGGTGTAATGCCCAAGAGATGCCAAGGAGCAAATCAAGGATCGAAGAAGGTCAACATGAAGTAATTTCATTCAACTTATCATTTTTCTGTGGATGCAGGGATCAATATGCAAAATGAGAGTCTCTTTCAAAAATCCCTGAGCAAATTGGGTGCCACAACAGATCATTAATGCGCAAGAACGGTATTTTAGGGAAGCCCCAAAAATAGGTTTAATGCCCATTTATTGAGGACCTTTTGATTTGTCCATCTCATTTCTTGAGATCGTAGGCGACAAATAAAAGCACTTTGTCTTCTTTACATGTATTGTAATTAGAAGTTTCCTAAAAATAGTCGCTACTAAAAGCGACTTTGTGTCTACTAATCATCTACCTTGAGTACAAGTACATGTAGAAAGCAGGACACTGACAAATGAAGCCAGGTAAAATTATTTTATCACTTCCACAATGGCCATTGCATATCATTGCCGCAAAGGACATCACATATCATTACCGCAGAGGCCATGACATATTTGTTGATGCGCTATACACAACGATGGCATCGAGGATATCATCAGTATTCAATATCTGTTGATGCGCTAGACACAATGCTGGCGTCGAGGATATCATCAGTATTCAATATCTGTTGACGCGCTAGATACAACACTGGCGTCGAGGATATCATCATCATTCAATATCTGATGACACGCTAGACACAACACTGGCGTAGAGGATATCATCAGCATTCAATATCTGTCGACACGCTAGACACAATGATAGCATAGAGGGTATAATCAGCATCCAATATATTTGTCGACATGCTAGACACAACACTAGCGTTGAGGATATCATCAACATTCAATATCTGTTAACGCGCTTAACACAACGCTAGCATCAAGGATATCATCAGCATTCAATATCTGTCAACATGCTAGACACAACGCTGGCATAGAGGGTATCATCAGCATTTAATATATCTGTCGACACGCTAGACACAATGCTGGCGTAGAGGGTATCATCAGTATCCAATATATCTGTCTACACGCTAGACATAA
>NW_025858508.1:0-1491 GCF_002878395.1 Capsicum annuum
GGGTTCATGCTTCAAATTCGTAAAAAAATCAAATAAAAATCATGCCTTTGTAAAGAAAATTACTTTTGGGCACAAGAATGAAAGAGAGTTCTTGTTGAAAAACCCTACATACCTTGAATGATGAACTTTAGATTGATACTCATTTTTGAGATGTTAATCGTGCCTTTGAATGATGGTTCTTGGAGTTCTTGAACTAGGAACTTGTAATCTTGAATAAATTTATAGAATTAATGGTGAATTTTGGAGGTTGTTAAAGTTGGATGTAAGAGCTTAGGGTTTTCTTTTTGAGGGAATTTGATGAAATATAACATATAATACTTCTAATAGGATTTAATATAGGGTTTGGATGGATTTTGGGTGAGGGGAATGACCAAAACGTCCCTAAAAATCAAATAATTCTCGAATCTGTCCTTTGGTGGACTGTTTTGATAGTTTGAAGTAGATCAACTATAACATTTTGCTCCGATATCCAAATTGGATGAAACCAATTTTATTAGAAAGAGGACTCTCATATATTTCCGTTGATATATAGTCTCTCACCCAGATCATTGTGTATGAGAAGTGATGATTTTTTGAAGTTGACCAAAAAATTTGCTTTTGGTAGGCTGAAGTAGATCGACCATAACTTTTTTCTCTGATAGATAATTCGATGAAACCAATTTCACTGGAAAGAGGATTTGTAGAGCTTTCTGTTGATATATAGTGGATCACCTAGATCATTATGTACAAGGAGTTATGATTGTTTAAATTAGAGTAAAAATACGCAAGGCCTCAGAACTTTTTCCTGCACGTTTTACTATTCATTACTATTCACGGTTTGATCGGAATGTGCATAACTCGTCGCTCGGGTGTCCATTTTGGATGATCCACATATTGTTGGAAAGCTTATTTGATACTCTACACAATGGTGTGTCACAATCTATGACATTCCGCATGGATAATTTATAATTCATTCTAGAAGATAGAACCTAACACGTTTATGCACAAAATTTCAACGAAAAATTTCCCGGGGTATTACATCATCCCCCCTTTGGAAACATTCATCCTCGAATGATGCTAGACATGACAAGATTAGATAGGGAATAGAGCATATAGCTGAAACCATTCTTTAGACTCATCACCACATCGTTTCTCACTCCGAATGCAACATAGAATGCATAAATTCAAGAAACTACAGCTGAACACATAATAAATGACAGCTGAACTGCTGCAACTTTTATCAAAAGTGCATGATTTAGGAAGGAACGGTACCTTCAACTTGATCGGAGTTCGCGGAAAATAGGTGAGGGTACTTGGATCGCATATCCACCTCAGCTTCCCAAGTTGCATCCTCAATAGATTGGTTTCGCCACAACACCTTGACCTAGGGAACTTCTTTGTTCCTTAGTCTTCGGACACTGAAATCAAGAATCTCAACAGGAATCTCATCAAAAGAAAGATTTTCTTAAATGTCAGCACTCACAGAGGAATCCACTACCACAACATCGCTAA
>NW_025858509.1:0-1988 GCF_002878395.1 Capsicum annuum
AAATATACATGTATATAGAAGATATATACAATAATATACAAAACATATGCTACTTAACATAATAAATTAATAATACTTGATAGTTAATTAATGAATGTTGAATTTTATTGATCGCAAAATGATCCAAAATTTATAATTTACATGAATAAAAAATCTACAAATTATGCATCATTTTTTCAAACTCATCCATGTTAATATTAACGGAAACTTGCATAGGATAGTCAAATTCAACGGGGGCAAACCCATGCATTAGACTTGATTTTGCTGAGTTCTTCTGCGAAGTCATAATTTCTTCAAGTTTCTATTCGCCCTTCGGCTCTGGTTCCATTCCTTGATTTCTTCTTTCTGCTCTAATCCAATCTCTGAGGCAAACTAGAACATTCATTGCATTGCTTCCCAATGAGTGTCGGTTGTCTTCAAGTTGCTGTCGTCCCTGACTAAAGGCGCTCTTTGATGCAATGGTTGACACTGGAACGTTCAAGATATCTCTAGCTAATCTTACAAGCACAGGATATTGTGATTCATTATTCCTCCACCAATCTAACGTGTTGATCCGTCGTCTGCGATCCTCTGGCAGCGACCGAAGATAATATTTAAACTCTTCCCGATAAGTTGATGTGTAAGCTTCCTCGTTAACACTGTTCCAACAGGGTAAATCATAAAAGAAATCAGGAAAACCACAATATGCTGGCCTTTTAGAAAATGATAGCACCTCGGGAGGATGAGGAGCGACAGTTGGATTGATATGTGTCGGTACAACAAAATCAACTAAATCAGCATAGTGGTTATATAATTTATCTATGTAAGCATTCACATCAGACGTAACCGTCCACAAATCAGGTTGTATTTGTTCAGAATCATTGTTAGTATTTATTTCTAAGTTATGATAAATAAAAGTACTAAAGTGGCACATAGTATGGTATTTAATGCACGGATTTAGCATAGCACCAACCAAGAAAATAGGGGGAATCGAAAAAAAATATTTTTTAAATTTAGTAAATATGGCACCAACAACATCTTCATAACCTTCTTTATTTTTATATTCTTTGAGTAAACCAGAAATATCGGTTATATATCCCAAAATATTACAAACAGTAGGATAATAAGCACCGAAAAATTCAACTGTAGCTACATAAAAAATTTTCAAAACTTAACAAGATCATTAATTACAACCCAATCAGAATCAAGTAGCATGCAATCAGCAGAATCAACAAATGAACCGCAATGTTGGTTAAAAGCTAATGTAATAGGAACTCTATATTTATAACAAGTTTTTAAAAAATCATACGTAGAATTCCGTGTAATATCAATTTCCTCGGGCATCAATATCGGTGCAAGTCCATTTTCTTGACGTTTAACTTTAAATTCTTTAATTCTTGATCTACGATCATTTCCTTGTATAAAACCAACAGCAAGACGGATTTTTTCAATATAAATCTCAAAAAACTCAAGACCATCTTTTACAATTAAATTATATATATGACATGCACACTTAATATGAAAAATTTCAGGTAACGATGGTGATAGCTTAGATTTCAACTTTGTTACAGCAGTCTTGTTGTTAGAAGTATTATCAAAAGCAATACATAAGATTTTATTTTCGATACCATAATATGCTGCAACTTTATGTATCGAGTCAGCAATAAATTGTCCAGTATGTTTACGATCTTCATCATATAAAAAAGTAAGAATACATTTTTTCATCACAAAATTACTATCCATCCAGTGACAAGTAACAGTTAAATAATCATTTTTATTTACAGCACGATCAAGATCAGAAGTTAGGGATATTCTACATTGAATATTTTTTAACAATGTAGATAAATAAAAACAATATTGTGAATGAAGTTTAAAAATATCAGACCGACAAGTACTTCTAGGAATACCATTAAACATAGGATTATATATTGCTTGAATATAATGAATAAAAGCATCAGAAGAAGGAAAATTAAATGGCAAACAACCTACAGCTACCATTTTTGCTATTT
>NW_025858510.1:0-1606 GCF_002878395.1 Capsicum annuum
AACTCTAATAGTATTCTCCTAATAAATTGAAAGTGCTTTTAATGAAAAATGAAATAGATATGAAAGGAGTTTAAAAGATTGCAACATAAGCATCATATTTAATTCTATGTTATTTAAGAAAATTAAGTGAGTGACTTTTTACAAAAACATAAATAAGAATTTTTTTTTGAAAAGAACAGTGATTTTTTTTAAAAAAAGGACAAACATACCACATCATCATGTTTATAACTCTACTTTTATATATATATATATGATTACAATACGTAAAAAATATAAAAGTAAGAAGAAAATAAACTAAAAAAAAAAATGCCATGAGGCCCTCCGAAAGTTTAACAATCCCCCCAAAACTTAAAACTTGAATCACAAAAATTAAATAAATTTTACAAAAATTTAAATAACAATGAAATTAGTAAAATAAATTCTCGACGTACCTCTTCATTTCAAATAACTTCATCTTCACCATCCTTTCTATAAGATGATGATAATATACATTAAAATCAAGGATATAAAATAAAAAGTAAATAAAAAAAAAAAATAAAAGAGAAGAAAAAACATACCATGAAACCCTCCCAAAAAATAGAAGATTATATATAGCAGGAAAATAGAAAATTAATAGGCAAAAATAAATTGCCCACTTAATTATCCTTGATTAAGCATCAAGGAAAAACCGTTTCAGTATTAGTATAGTTAGATTTATTGCATACTAATAAATATATTTTCGCTTTGTGCGCTTATAATATTATATATTTTTCTTTATAAATATAAAGATTAAAAAAAATGAAAAAAGAGAATGTGAACATTAGTATGTGTTTTTTAGGTTCGGATCTCTCCCTCTCAAAACATTAGTTTGATATAAAAATAGTTAAAATTAAAATTTCAAAAAGATTATAACTACCTAAACGAAATAAAAAAATTAAGAAAAATAATCAAAATAACTTGTGGATTAACAATCGAAAAGGAAAATGTAAAAGGGACAGTGTAAAAATAGTACTACTCTAATGGCGACTAAAATGACGATATTATTAACATCCATAAGACGAGATTGAAATTTCAACCTTCAAACTTGTGGATTGGAATCATGGCATTAATTTTCTAGCTAATGAAAAAGTGTCAAATAATTAGATGAAAAAAGAGAAGGGAATAAAGAAGAATACATAAGGCAATCAAAAAATATAAGACAAATAAATTATATTCACTAAACAATGATCGTAAGTGTGTTCCTTGTGATAATTAAAATGCGTATTCTTGTGATAATTAAGCACATTGTGGCTTTCCTTCTTAGTATGAGAATCAAACTAACACGATAGTTTGTCTGTGTTCGGACATAAATTCTTTTGTTTTTGGAAAGAAAATTTACATAGCACATATCAAGTAAAAACTATAAAAGTGCTAATATTATCACAATGACTAAAAGTTTAAAATATTTAGAAAATACTTAAAAGATATGATTAAGAAAATACTATTTAACTCTTTAAATAGTAACTAAGACACATAAATTAAAACTAAAAAATGTCTACTGAAATCAAGATTGACAGAAGTAAGACAAAATCAATATTACATTAAAAAATATTTCTAATGCAGTATGGATTCTTTCATCTTTGCAGCT
>NW_025858511.1:0-4673 GCF_002878395.1 Capsicum annuum
GTCAATGTCACCAATCCTTCATTCAAGACTTAAAAGACACCTTTCCTTCAATTTTCTCATGTAACTCGAACCATCAACCAAATAATCCGTAAGAAACTAAAGCATCTATTCCCTTTTTACAAACAACTATTTTTAATAACTTCTAAAAACTATGTTTAATATTCAAAGGAAATAATCATTTTCTTTTTGTTAGTTCACCATTGATTTAAATATTTTTGAATTAATGATTTTACAAGTCATGAAAGTTATAGATCCTGAAGTTTCCATCACTAATTTCTCTTCTAAATATAAGAGAAATAGTAAGGCGAAATGTAAATGTATAAATTAAGGAGAAAATATTAAGGCAAGATGTGAGAAGATAATGTGAGAAATTTGTGTATTTATACAGTAAAAAAGAGTATATGTGTATAAGAAATTTTAAATACATTTTATACGTTAGTTTATTGTACTTTTTATCTTTGAAAAGCAAGGTCTCAAAAATAAAATTTATGTTAGAGGCCTTTATCCAATGTTAAGAAGTAAAAAGTGTAGATATTTTTAAGAGATTTTAAATTTATACTTAACAAGTTACCTTAATATACTTCTTATCTTTGGAAAAGCAAGATTACAAAAATAAAATTTGCATTAGAGCTCTCTGTCTTTTGTCATATATATATATATATATATATATAATAGAGTCGAACAACCTACAAGCAATAGGTATATAGAGACAGTCAAGAATGTTAACTAATATGATGATCATAGTTACCCATAATTCTTTATTACTCTCTTCGTCTTAAATTACTTGGAATATTTTTTTTCACAACTCTTAATAAGAAATTAATAAGGGGTGCAAATTGACTAATATGATGAATATTTTTCAATTACTATGGGCATAGTTGAAAAATAATAATAATTAATTATCTCTTGACTTCTTAAACATGTCAAGTAATTTGAGATTGAGGAAATAGTATATATGCATACATGTATTAGTTACAAATTGTAACTTACAATATAATAAGTATAAAAAAAGTTGACCCTTGTTGACTTAGCACTCCTCTAATTAAGAAAATATTCATTGAGAGCTTATTTTATCAAATTAAATTTATTAATTATTTTTTGAAAATTTAAATTTGAGCATACACACTTTACGCAATCATACAATGATAGGAATAATATTGGAAGAATATAATAAAATTCTATTGATTTCATAAATAATACAACTAAATTAAAATAAATATTTTTAATAAGAAGGCTATAAGATAAAAAGAAGAGAGTAATAACAAAAGGTGGTAGAGTTATAATTCTGATAAGTAGTTTTGAAAAACTAGAATCCCATTTAGTTACCAAAAACTTTTCTTTCCCAAACCTACTCTAATTGGGATTAATTACTAAGCGTATCTATTACTCAATCTCCTAAAGGCCATTTAGTAATTTCCAACAATTTTTTTTTTTCCTTAACCTGTTCTACTTGGGATCAAAACGTATATATTAGTAGCCCTTTGAGCATTAACTTTCAAAACTCACTTTTTACTTTATTTCCAAAATTCTGCAAATAAACACAACGAATATGGCTGCATGCATATCATCACTAGGTCGTGATCAATATTATTGTTCCAAGAATAAGTTGGACGAAGTAGTCGAGTTGCCGCACAAGAGGTACTTGGACTTTTCTTATGAAATTAATGATCAACTTGATAATATTCATAACAACAACAACAAGAGACTCAAATATATTTATGATGATCGTCAATATTCGTTCAAGAAAGTAGATGATCTTTTCAAGATCAACACGAGGCTCGAATTTAGTGATAACATATTACCTGCATGCCTAAAGATGGTGGCGGCATCTATATACTTGCCCAAAGAAAATCCAACGAAACTACTAGGTGAAGATGCACACTTCATCCATGAATTATACCAAACAATTGGTGTCGCTGATGGCGTAGGTGGATGGGCAAAAGAGGGAATTGACGCTGGAATGTACGCGAGAGAGCTTATGAACAATTCACTTATCGCCACTGATATTGAACCCAAGGGTCACGTAAACCCTAAAAGAGTTCTTCAAGAAGCTTACAAAAATACAAATTCTGAAGGATCATCTACCGCCTGTATTATAACCCTAAACACGGCGAAAAGTACTATATTTGCCGCAAACGTTGGCGATAGTGGATTTTTCCTAATTAGAAAGGGAAAGATCATATACAAATCGCCGATGCAACAACGGGGGTTTAATTGTCCGTACCAACTAGGGAATAGCAAGGATAGCCCAAGCGTTGCCCAAGAGATGGAATTAAACGTCGAGAAAGATGATATTTTGATTGTTGGAACGGACGGTATGCTTGATAACGTGAATGAAAGTGAGATTGAGGAAATTGTTCACAGAGGGATCGACGGAAAGTTGAAGGCAGAAGAGTTGGCTAGTCAAATTGGAAACATTGCTTTGTATAATTCATTTGATAGATTTGCAGATACACCATTTGCCAGAGCAGTTGAGAGGGAATGCCTTCGCCAAATTCACAAAGGAGGAAAAATTGATGATATTACTGTTATTGTTGCTTATATACAGTGATTCAATTTTGAAATTATTGGACGGAGGAGTATATTGCAATGTTTTATTGGAGTTAGATAATTACATACTATTTTGGAACTAAATTGCTAGTAAATGTTATTTCATGAAGTATGCAAGATTTATTTCATGCACAAAATGTGATGTTATTGTTGTATTTTTAATAACGTAGTGATTAATTTTTTCCGTCGTACTAAATAAATGGCAAAATGAAGAGTAGTAACTTGTATAGTTGCCTTATTGTTCTTTCATTATTTATACATGGAAGTTCTTATAGTCCCAAATATAATTATGAGCAATGATACAATTCGAAGGCTTCTGTGATTGCTCTAGTATTAAAAGAAGTAAAAAGTGTAGATGTGTTTAAAAGATTGAAACGAATATGCATTATGAATAACTGCATAACTTAATAAAATACATGATTTCTTTATATAACATCTGAGTATAGTATCAATGGAGCATTTGACTTACATTATCAAACTTTATAATAGGTATCGACATATCTTTTATAAAATTAATATAGTATTTTATATAGGATAAAATATGAATTAAAAAGCATGTAATAATAGCAACTAAGTTAGAATACATGAGTAAAAATATTTGTAATGTAGGCAGTCGACTTTGTATTATCTTTATATTTATTTATCGACATATCTTTTATAAAATCAATATAGTATTTTATATAGGATAAAATATGAAATAAAAAGCATGTAATAATGGTAACCAAGTTAGAATATATGAGTTAAAATGTTTGTAAAGTAGGCAGTCCTGCAATACTACGACTTTGTATCATCTTTATATTTTCGATCTCTGATATAATACTTTAATGATCTTTTGTAAAAAGGATGATATAAACATGGCTTCACCCGGTGAAGTTCGAATACAAGTTCAATCAAACTCAATAACTTTTGCTTATTCAATGTATTATTATTAAGAAATTCATTAAATACGAATAAATATTAAACTAATCAACAGTAATTAATTCATTAAACAACAAACGATCATATATGAAATTCCAAATTTGTAAATACCACTTAAAACGAGCAATACATATATCTGAGCTTCTCCAACCTTATTTCTTATTCTAACCACCACAACAACAATTATGTGATACACAATACATACTACTTTTCTAACCATCCATTCAAGTAATCCTATGCTTAGGAAATATAAAACTTTTGTCGTTATAATTATGACTATAAATAGAAATACTAGCAACATTTGAAACTGTAACAAAACCACTTGATTTAATTTCTTTGTTCCTTCAAACTATAATTAAAGACTCCAAAGACCTTGCATGCAATGAAAAGAAATGAACCAATTTCTTTTCAAGCTCAAGTTTCTTGAACCATTTTATCTTCAATAGCTTTAGCTGTGAGAATTCTATTTGGCAATTCTCAAATTTTTCCTTACTTACTGAATCCCAGTAGATTCCAGCTTCCATTGCATTATCGCCAAGCTTCATAATTTCATTTTATCAATTATTTCACAAATAAGAACTATTAAATGAAAATTAATATATGGTTAGTGTTTCAATGTTCATAACTTCTATACTGCGAATGTTGTGACTAAAAACATCATCAAAAGTTTATGTTCACATTGAAAAATGAGAGAAATTCCGTTACATGTTCTTTACAAATACTAATTTGGTTATATGATAATTTGCACAAGAGATGTAAAAAGTACCATAAAATATTAAAAAATGAATAAAATTAGGGTTTTTTTCTATTTAGGTGATAACTGATCATTTCATTAAAAAAATTAATTCCTTCGTGACTTACTAAATTATACTAAATAAATTAAAAAATTATAGAAACAAGAAAAACCAAGTGATTAACAGTAGCTAGGGAAAAAAATAAAAATATTTTAAAAGGTGGAAACTAATTAAAACTTACATCAATAAAGAGTCTATCAATTTGAGGGCAATTCTTCACAAAAGAAATAATGTCCCAAGGGTTGATAAAGCTCAATCCACGACGCACTCTTTGAAGTTCCTTTAAATTTGGAAGGTATATAGTACTCCAATTCAATTTACTCCAAATCCACATACTTAGGAGTGTTGAATTTACAGAAAGTACATAAGGAGGAAGAGAAGAAGGTAACAGAAGATTAGAGGGGAGAGAGA
>NW_025858512.1:0-2346 GCF_002878395.1 Capsicum annuum
TGTTGGTCAATGTTACCAATCCTTCATTCAAGACTTAAAAGACACCTTTCCTTCAATTTTCTCAGGAGAGTGACATATGTTAATTGTAAATTACATGAAAAATATTATAAATTATAATAGTTGACAGTTTAAAATGTCCAAAAAATTAATCTGTTATATATTTTAAAAGACTACGTAAAAATATTATAAATCGCAATAATTAACAAATTAAAAATTTAAAAGATATACAACTTAAATTATTTAACAACATATAAAAAAGGTAATTAATTTGTTAAATACTATCACACTCACATATATTGGGACAGAGGAAGTAACATATATTATTTGAAAAATAGTATAAAGTGCTATAAATTACAATAATTAAAAATTCAAAATGTGTAGTAACTTTTTTATAAAAAATTTAGTTGACTCTCTAAATTTTATCAATGCATATAAATTAAAAATAGAAACAACTAATTATATTAACTAAAAATTATGTGAAAGGATTATAAATTATAGTAATTAACAACTTAAAATATTTAAAAAGCAACACGATAATTTAAAAATTATATTAAAAATTTAATTGACTCTCCAAATTTCATCGGTGTCACATAAATTGAAATAACAAAAGTTCCACATATTATCTACAAAATTAAAAAGTATTATACATCATAAGAATTGATAACTTAAAATGGTTAAAAATCACTCAAAATATTTAATCAACTCTTAAAAGTTTAACGATATCACATAAATTAAAATGAAAAAATAATTTTTGTTGGGCACGACCTCCATGCATCTAGTATATATATATATATATATACATCTTTACGTCTTTTTATTACATATTTTTGAATTTGAACCATCTGATCAAATGATAGGACAATCCAAATTTCAGTAAAAAATTTCTGCTCTTGATCTCTCTTCCCCAAGCCAACTCACGCATACAACTCCCTTTTCCCAAAAAGCATCGACAGTTCCACATCTCCCTTTCCCCCAAAGCACCGTCCCATCACCACCCTTCACTTTCTCACCTTTGCTTTTCCTTTTCTTTCTTCTCAAATAAGAAAACCTTAGCCTTCATAGCCATCTGTTGCCTCTGACAGTATTCCCCCTATTTCAGTCGCTCACAACCCGTGATTTCTCCTTTGGTAGCCAATCCATACCCAAATTGGTAATACAACGGAAAAGTTATTTTTAATTCGCAATTAATGATTGAAAATCATCCAAATTTGAGAATATGTGAAGTTTCTTTCAATTTTTCTTTTGAATCAAAACTTCCCCTCTTCTTTCACACATTTTTTAAATCTTTGTTTCAAATCCAAACTTTCAAGTTTAGATTTAAGCATATAAATATGAGTTTTTCCATCCCCATCAATAACAAGGTCGAGCGAAGATCAAAACAGGAGACAGAGGTCAAAGATCGGCTATTCATCTATATCCTTAAGTTAGAATATTATTTAATCAGTTCCTAATCCTTGTTATTTTATTTGTCTCATGTAATCCGGGAGTTGCAGTTTCATTCAAAACTCATTTTGATCCAAACATCAGGTCAACCGCCACTAGGATCGTAGAGCCCCAGAGTCGCGAATTAGAAGTTCAAACTCCAAAATAGAGTCTAGTATTCGTTAGCCACTTTTCTCTATAATTTATTCGTATTTGTTGCGCTTTATTTTAGAATGACATCTAACTCTATTTTTTATGTTAAATTTATTTATGATAGCTTTGTTTGTTTACTTGTTTATGATTGTTTTGTTACGTGTTGATTCTTTAAATAGGGTAACATTATCATGCTTTCACGACTAACCCTTGATTAACCAATTCATGAGGGTAACTATTTTCTTCAAGAGACTAGCAAACCTTTTTTTAAGGTGCAAGTTTATTATCTTACTCAAAGAATGATTTGTTAATAAAATTGATGTAGTAATCTCATAGTTTTCTAAAAAAAATAAAACATGAAGTTTCAAGAGAAAATTGAAGGAAAGGTGTCTTTTAAGTCTTGAATGAAGGATTGGTGACATTGACCAATTTAAAGGGTCAAACATAATTTAAAAACTTGATTAGGTTAATTGTGGACTTGATTAATATTTTTTAAACTTTTAAATCTTTTCAAAAATACAAATTAACCAACACCCACAAAAATTTCGTCCCTATGCAAATCAATCTCTCTCTCTTCTCTCTTTCTCTCAATAGTTTCTCTCTCTAACTTCTCCCAACCAATAACTTTTCAAATTTCTCCCTTCAATTTTGTGAAACTTCAACCTCTGGTAACAAATAGTTTTGAGTTCTTGCCCGTTCCTTTTTTACTTTCAACCGTCAGTCGACGTGACAACATTCTTCGGTGAGAACAACTTCGAGTTGTTCATCATT
>NW_025858513.1:0-6034 GCF_002878395.1 Capsicum annuum
GAGTCTTAAATAGAAAGTAAATTTCCATTTTTCAAGATGGTCCTGAACAGGAAGTAAAATTCTATTTTTCAGGAGAGTCCTCAACAGAAAGTAAATTCCCATTTTTCAGGAGGGTCCTGAATAGAAAGAAAAATCTCATTTTTCAGGAGGGTCCTGAACAGAAAGTAAAATCCTATTTTTCAGGAGGGTCCTGAATAGAAAGTGAAATTATATTTTTCAGAAGGGTCCTGAACAAAAAGTAAAATAAAATCACATTTTTCAGGAGGATCCTGAATAAAATGTAAAATCCCATTCATTTGGAGGGTCCTGAACGGAAAGTAAAATACCAATTTTTAGGAGGGTCCTGAACAGAAAGTAAAGACCCATTTTCCAGGAGGGTCCTGAACAGAAAGTAAAATCCTATTTTTCAGGAGGGTCCTGAACAAAAAGTAAATTTCTGTTTTTCAGGAGGGTCCTGAACAAAAAGTAAATTCAAATTTTTTAGGTGGGTCCTGAATATAAGGTAAAAATCCCATTTTCTAGGAGGGTTCTAAACATAAAGTAAATTTCAATTTTTCAGAAGGGTCATGAACATAAGGTATAATCCTATTTTTCAGAAGGGGTGTGAACATAAGGTAAAATCTCATTTTTCAGGAGGGACCTGTACAAAAGGTAAATTCTCATTTTCTAGGAGGGTCCTGAACATAAGGTAAAATCCTATTTTTCAAGAGGGTCCTGAAAATAAGGTAAATTCCCATTTTCCAGGAGGGTCCTGAACATAAGGTAAAATCCTATTTTCCAGGAGGGTCCTGAACATAAGGTAAAAATCCCATTTTTCTGGAGGGTCCTGAACAGAAAGTAAAGTCCCATTTTTCAGGAGGGTCCTGAGTAGAAAGTAAATTTCTATTTTTCAGGATGGTCCTGAACAGAAAGTAAATTCCCATTTTTCAGGAGGGTCCTCAACATAAAGTAAATTCCCATTTTTCAGGAGGGTCCTAAATGTAATGCAAAATTCTATTTTTTTGGAGGGTCCTAAAAATAAGATAAAATCTTATTTTTCAGGAGGGTCCTGAACATAAGGTAAATTCTCATTTTTCAGGAGGGTCCTAAACCGAAGGTAAAATCCTATTTTCCAGGTGGGTCCTCAACATAAGGTAAATTTCCATTTTCCCATTTTTCAGGAGGGTCCTGAAGATAAAGCAAAATCTCATTTTTCAGGAGGGTCCTGAACAAAAGTAAAAATCCTATTTTTTCAGGAGGGTCCTGAAATAAAGTAAAATCCCATATTTTAGGAAGGTCCTGAACAAAATGTAAATTCCCATTTTTTAGAGGGTCCTGAACAGACAGTAAAATCTCATTTTTCAGGAGGGTCCTCAACGTAAAGTGAAATCCCATTTTTCAGGAGGGTCCTAAACATAAAGTAAAATCCTATTTTTCATGAGGGTCCTAAATATAAATTGAAATCCCATTTTTCAGGAGGGTCCTAAACAAATGTAAAGTCCCATTTTTCACGAAGGTCCTGAACATAAAGTAAAATTCCATTTTTCAGGAGGGTCCTGAACAGAAAGTAATGTCGCATTTTTCAGGAGGGTCCTGAACATAAAGTAAATCCCTTTTTCTAGGACGTTCTTGTACATAAAGTAAATTCCCATTTTTCAGGAGGGTCTTGAACATAAAGTAAAATCCCATCTTTCAGGAGGGTCCTGAACAGAAAGTAAAGTCCCATTTTTAGGAGGGTCCTAAACAGAAAGTAAATCTCATTTTTCAGGAAGGTCCTGAACAAAAGTAAATTCTCATTTTTTAGGAGGGTCCTGAATAAAAGTAAAATTCCATTTTTCAGGAGGGTCCTGAACATAAAGTAAAATTCCATTTTCAGGACGGTCCTAAACATAAAGCGAAATCCTATACTTTAGAAGGGTCCTGAACAATAAGTGAAATCCCATTTTTCAGGGGGGTCCTGAACAATAAGTGAAATCCCATTTTTTAGGAGAGTCCCGAACAAAAGTAAAATCCCATTTTTCAGGATGGTCCTGAACAGAAACTAATGTCCTATTTTTCAGGAGGGTCCTGAACAGAAAGAACAATCCCATTTTTCAGGAGGGTCCTGAGCAGAAAATAAAATCTCATTTTTCAAGAGGGTCCTGAACAGAAAGTAAATTTTATTTTTCAGGAGGGTCCTGAACAAAAAGTAAAATCTTATTTTTCAGGAGGGTCCTGAACAGAAAGTAAATTCTCATTTGTTAGGAGGGTCCTGAATAGAAAATAAAATCCCATTTGTCAAGAGGGTCTTGAACAGAAAGTAAAATTCCATTTTCCAGGAGTGTCCTGAACATAAAGTGAAATCTCATTTTTCAGAAGGGTCCTGAACAGAAGTAAAATCTCAAGATATTCTTTCCCAATGATAGCTGAATTTACTAAACAAAAACTTCGCCCCTATTTCATCAAAGAATAAAAAATTATTTAGTTAACTTAGTGGTGGCTTGCAGCACTTGGCTTTCCAGGCATTTGATCCAGTAGTTGTTCCTTTCATCTTTGTTTTAATTTGCTGGAACTTGCCCCTGTCTTGTCGTATTATTGACCCAGACCATATTGGGAAAATGCCTTTGACTCAAATACCAAGCTTCTATTTTACCATGCCTTTGAGATGCACCTTTTGACATCTGATACTTCCATGAATCCAGCAACCGGTCAGTAGATGGACTACCTTTTCATTGTTTTGAATTATGATCATGTTTCTCTCATGTGATGGTCCTTGGATTTTCGTCATACAATTGGAAAGACTGGTAGCAAGTTTCAAAATCCTTTCTCGCTTGCTTTGACACAGACTTAACTTACAATGTAAAGAAATGATGGTGACTTTTATTTTGATAAATGACATAAAAATACAAAATATGAATATGTAAATGAAAGAAAAGGGCAATGTCCCTTATTCAAAAAGAAAGCTTATCTGAATACAGCAACCAACTCCGATGAGTATGACATGTACTTTGGATTAAGCTTCCTGATCTTCCTATCCCAACTTCCCTTTTGTTGTTGAGTTCATGCCCTTTCCGCTGAGCCGCTTCTTCAAATCCATTAGCCTCATATATATCATTCAATCGACGCCATCTTAAAATACTTTTGCCAACAAATCTCTTTCCTTTTCACTTTTCTCTCAAACTCGCCATCGCCTTATGATGCCCATGAGGGTTTTCACCAATAAGACTCTCTCATTTTTATTTGTTTTAACTCCCCATCACCTTATGGTGCCCGCATGGGTTTTCACCAATAAGACTCTCTCATTTTTTATTACTTTTCTGATTTCTTATGCTGAGGAAGACAAGTAGTACCCCACAATGTATCATTATATCCATTGCATGCTTAACCTTAACATTATTAAAAATTGATCTGAAGGACTTTATTTAGTTGTAACTTAGCTTTTGGATAAGGTTAGAAAAGGATGGCAAGAGGCTCAAACGACACTTGAAGTGGGGGTGGGACTTACAACTTTTGGAATCGACTCAAACAAACATTAACTCATGCCCCAGTTTTTGTTGACAGGGTGACTCTAAAATCTTTATTTGGTTGGACCGATCCCTGAATAGGGTAGCCTACATATCTCACTCCAAGAGAGGAGAATCAGGTCGCACATATTTCCATCTGCTTGTTCTTTGATTTTATTTGATTTTTTTTCTTTTTTTTTTATTTTCAAACTCTTTCTTTTAGTCTTATTTTCCTGACATTTATCTTTGACTGTATTTTGATTCCAAAAGAGGGATATGAAAGAAAAATAAAACTAAGCTCAAACGGGGTAAACAAAGGATGGCACAATGTTTGGATAGAAGAATAAAATGCCTTCATCATATCAATCTTAAAAAAGTACTAAACATGCAATAAAATCAACAAAGGATAAAATATCATACATAATATCTTTTGACCGCAACAGGATTGATAGCCATTTCTGCCATTTTGCCTTCAATATCTGTCAAATATAAGGCTCCATTGGGCAACACTTTCTTCAAAATGAAGGGACCTTGCCATTTTAGGGAGAACTTTCCTTTCTCTTCAACCTGGTGAGGAAGGATACGCTTCAATACCAACTGACCAACTTCAAAATACCTAGGTCATACCGTTTTGTTATACACTCGAGCCATTCTCTTCTGATACAATTGGCCATGACATACCGACGTTAGCCTTTTTTCCTCAATCAAACTCAATTGTTCCAGTCGGGTTTTGACCTACTCGTCATCATCAATCTCTGCTTCCACAATGACTCGAAGAAAGGGAATTTCAACTTCTACAGGGATGACTGCTTCTATCCCATACACCAATAAATATAGAGTTGCCCCTGTTGAAGTACAAATAGTAGTGTGATAACCTAGCAATGCAAAAGGCAACTTCTCATTCCATTGTCTAGACCCTTGTACCATTTTCTGCAGCATCTTCTTGATATTCTTATTGGCGGCTTCCATAGCGCCATTATCCTTCAGACGATATGGAGTGGAATTTTGATGTGCGATCTTAAATTATTGACACACTTCTTGCATCAAATAACTATTGAGATTGGCAACATTATCTGTAATGATCATCTTAGAAATTCCAAACCTACAAATGATGTTGGCATGAGCAAAATCTACTATCGCCTTCTTTGTCACTGACTTGAAAGTTACTGCTTCTACCCATTTTGTGAAGTAATTAATGGCCACCAAAATGAATCTTTGCCCATTTGACTCTTTCGGCTCAATTAGCCCGATCACGTCCATCCCCTAAGCTACAAGCAACCATGGAACAGACATTGCATGCAATTTAGTGGGAGGATAACATATTAGATCATCGTGTACCTGACATTGATAAAATTTTAGAACAAAACAAATGGAATCCCTCTCCATAGTAAGCCAATAATAATTGCTCTGAGAATCTTCTTAAACAAGACATAACCGTTCATATGAGGCCTGCATACTCTGAAATGAACTTCAACCATGATTTTCGAAGATTCTTTTGCATTTACACACCTCAAAAGTCTGGTTCTCTTGTATAAGATTTCCCCACTTAATAAAAATCCACTAGCCAAATGCCTAATAGTCCTCTTTTGATCATTGGTGGCATGTGTTAGGTATTTTCCTGACTAGATGTACTTCTTGATATCAAAGAACCAAGGTTCGCCATTGAGCTCCTCTTTAACTACATTACAATAAGCGTGTTGATCACAACTCTGTATATGCACTGGATCGATGTAGTCCTTATCAGGGTGTTGGAGCATTGAAGAGAAAGTGGCCAAAGCATCAGCAATCTCATTGCGAATTCTTGGGATATGCCTAAACTTTATAGACACAAATCGTTGACATAGACCCTTCAAACATTGTCGATATGGTATTAACATTAAAACTCGTGTCTCCCAATCACCTTGAATCTGATGGTCGAGCAAATCTAAATCCCCCAACACTAATAGTTCCTGGACTCCCATATCAATAGATAGCCTCAAACCCAGAATATAAGCTTTATATTCCGCCATGTTATTGGTACAATAAAATCAAAGTTGCACTATTACCAAAAAATGTTGCTCCACCTCAGAGATAAGAACTGCACCTATTCTGATTCCTTTCATGTTGACAGCTCTATCGAAGAACAACTTCCAACCTGGATTAGCATCTATAATGACTTCATCGACACACACACTTATTCATCAGGGAAATATGTCTTTAATGGCTCATACTCTTCATCAATAGGATTCTCAGCAACATGATCTGCCAAGGCTTGGGTTTTCATGGCGGTTTAAGTCACATATACGATGTCGAACTCGGTAAGAAATATTTTCCACTTTGCCAAATGGCTGGTCGGCACAGGATTCTGAAAGATATACTTCAAAGGATCCATGCGGGAGATTAGATAAGTGGTGTAGGACAAAAGATAGTGCTTCAACTTCTTTGCTACCCAAGTTAGGGCACAACACGCCTTTTCAAGAAGAGTGTACCTGGCCTCATATGCAGTGAACTTTTTACTAAGATAATAAATAGCCTGCTCCTTTTTGGTCGTGACATCATATTGACCCAGGACACAACCGAAAGAATTATCCATG
>NW_025858513.1:9034-27762 GCF_002878395.1 Capsicum annuum
TCTTTTGATTAATTGTTTATGTGTTTATATGTTTCGATTATGTAAATATTAACTATCGCATCGCATGGCATATCCTTGCATTATTTAAACTATTTTGGGGTTTCATGGATGTCCCGGCCCCTTTTGTTCAATTCCAAAATGTGTTGGAAATACGAACGGATTATTAGCACATGAGTCATCTGAGGCTGTTCGTATTTTCAAACTCAAGTTGTCCGCTTGAGAACCAGTGTTCAAACGCACTCTAGACACCGAGGATAGAACGAAACCAAAACCCTGTTTTAGGCATGAGCCTAGGATGACCCAGTACCCGAGTGGGGTATTGGGCCCATTAGAAAACCTACCCTACGTCTATTGACCCCGAGTCAATTACAGATGAATCATATTTATGTGTTGAAAAAAATACATGCTTGTCTAATTCAATTCATTATCCTTTGGGGTCCGGGGAAGGCTTATCTTTGTCTGCTTTCATGTAGGATATGGCTCAACTATATTCCCACGAAAAGTTTAAGATGGTTACTAAAACTAACGATTTCTTGAAACTATGGTGGGACCACATGAGCGCAGAAGAGAAAAAGATTGTTAGAACACACATTGGGAATCTTCCTTCTTTGATCGAGATGGATGCTTGGCCTGAAATGATCCATGTACTAACAACTTTTTGGGATGATCAGAATATTGTATTTCGCTTTGGGTATGTTAAATTGACTCCTACCATTGAAGAAGTAGTGATTTGTTATGAGAGTATAGAAATGTGTTTTAAGAGAAGGGAACATTTTAGTCCCGGTTGTGTGGGCTCGTCAAAAGATCAAGGAGGTATTTTTAACTGATGACGACACCTAGATAGGAGAACGTGATGGAGCAAATATCACTTTTTGTGAGTTGTATCGTCGGTTAGGGAGATTCAATACTTTTTACAAATTTGGGCATAAGTATGAGTCAGAAGCAAAATGGAAGGAGACGAGAGCCTTTGCGTTTGCGGTAGGCCTACTTGGAACCATGGTGTTCCCACAAGGGGAAAATGGCACAATTCATCCGAGGGTTGTCTCAGTGACCCATGCACTCTTCTTTGGAATAGAGTACAATTCTAAAAAGGTATTTCAAAACTTAGCTCCTATAATTGTCGCCGACCTATATCAAGCTTTGGAAAGGTGTCAAGTCGAGAATCGTTTCTTTCAAGGCTGCAACCTTATATTAAAATGGTGGATGATGATGCATTTGGTGAAAAATCCTAGAATGGCACAACCTGACCACAAAACAAGGTGAAATCTGCTAGAATCGCACGACATGTGGTTTTTTTTACACAGGTTCAAAAGGGAAGAATCTCATGAATTTTGGTTTAATACTCATAGTGTTTTAAGAGATGATGATGTCCAATGGTCCCTTAACTATCTTCATTAAGGGAAATACATTATTCGAGGGAACGAGTGGCCTTTTCTAGTGTTTCCGAGTCTCAGGGGAACCCGTCCCTACAATCCTAGCAGAGTTCTTAGGGAATTCGAGATCAAAAAGGAGATGAATCAAATTGATTCTATGCTCAGATTCTTCACCGAATATGATGAAAGCGAGCCCCCGTTCAAAGACTACATGATAAACGGATGGAGAAGAAGAAGGTGGACGGAAGTCTCTTTCCGTATAGGGTATGAACCTGAAGTCAGAGACACTTATAAGGAGTGGTTAAAAAAGAGCCTCGTCGGAGCATTGATTATGGGGCCGAACATGCCCACTCGGGTCATGGATGTAGAATCTGAGCATCAGATCTGACTCTACAGGCTTCAGGATGAATTTTAGGAAAGTGAAATAGCGCACTGACTGACGCATATAGAAGATGCTTTAACAATACGTATGTTGAGGGAAGAGTTGAAAAGAGCTAGGCAAGAGGCTGATGATGCTAGGCAGTGTTTAATTGATTTGGATGATAGCATGGCCTCTCAACTCGATAGTATAGGAAAAATAACTTACGATAGCAAGGCACAGTTATGTGGGAGTCATATGATCATCAATAGGTATCAAATAGCACAGGAGTTGAACAAGGCAAAGACAAACGAAGGAGCCTCCGGTAGCTAGTTTTTCTATTTCCCCTGTGCGGGAACTTATTTTCTTTCATGTTATTTCCCCTTTTTCCTAAAGATTGTATCCCTCTTTTGTTATTTTTTGTAGGCATTTATGCCCTTTTTCGTGTCTATATAAGTTAGGGGATAATGGATTGACTTTAAGGAAGCATATATTTTCTTCAAAATCGTTAGGCCTGAACCCTTTGGCTCAAAAAGGGTCACCCTAGTTAGGATACACATTATTATAATGTTTTGTGTGATATAATTGTCTTATGTGCTAATGATTGTTTATTTGGATCAAAGGCAAGTTTATCCGCTATACTCCTATGGATGAATTTGGCTATGACTCAAACAACTCTATGTGATTATTTCTTGTCAAATATTTTGCATTACTTATCACATATGGAAACTAACACATCTACCTTTGAGTTGTTTTACTTAATAGATAGTAGAAACTACTCCGTGTTGATATAAGCTAATAGAACATCCCTACTTCACCCGGTCAAAAGCGCACAAAATCCCATCCTCTGACCATTATTCAATAATGACTGGAAATAATGAAGAAAATGCATTGACCATAAGGGACAATCTAATAGTGGAACAGATTGAGATGATTACGGAACTCGCAAGAAAGTTTGAAATTCTTCAGGAGTAAATAAATTGTACCTGGCCATCACTGTTAATGCTCCCGCTCTAGGAGGACACGGGACTCCACTCCAAATACCTTCCCTTAGTACACCTATTCTCGAGGATCAGCCAAATAACATTCATCAGTCTCTGCCCCTCCACTTATCCAAAATACCAATCGCGAAAATAACCCAGATGCCTACCATCCACAAAATCCATATCTAACCCCCACAAAACCCATCTCTAAATCTATTCCCAAATCCCCAGAACACATTATCAAATCATGAAAATTCATTCCCTAATCCATAGGACTCACTTCCAAACCTGCAAAATCCATCAAATCTATTCTCGAATCCACCAAATTCGTTTCTAAATCCGCAGAATTCTCTTCCAATTCCACAAAGCCTTCCTAAATTTCAAAACATCCTCCCCACCTACCAACAAAATTCCTCTCATCCGCAAAATCAAGCCTCCTTTCCAAAGCCCCCTCATGCCATTATATCCCCCGACATCTATAATCCCCTTTCTAATCCTGAGATGGACCATTACAAAGAGAAGGAGAAAGAGTTGAGGACCGAGAATAAAATGAGGTTGCTAGCTATGAATGAAGAGATCATAAGGATCAAAGAATCTCATGGGGCGAGGGACTATGACAGTTTAGGGTACGATGACTTATGTGTTCACCCTGGAGTAGATCTACCAGAAGGGTACAAGGACCCCAAGTTTGAAGTGTTTGATGGTGATGGGAATCTAATGGCCCATCTGAGGAGGTACTGTGAGCAACTGGTAGGGATCAGGAAAAATGAGGAGTTTTTGATGTGCCTATTCAGCCAAATTTTAAGCGGTGAAGCCTTAGAGTGGTTCATGTCTCAGCAGCTGAAAAAATGGACTGGTTGGAAAGCATTGGCCTAGGGTTTCCTAGACAGTTTCGCAGTCAACATTGAAATTGTCCCAGACCGATATTCACTAGTTCAGATCAAACAGAAGAGTGATGAGAGTTTTTGAGACTATGCTTTTCGTTGGAGGAAGGAAGCTGCCAAAGTGTAACCCCCCATGTCCGAGGAAGAAATGGTATCCGTGTTTTCTCGTGCTCAAGAAGGAAAATATTATACCAGGATGGTGTCCACTATCAGGGAAACTTTTGCAAATTTGGTAAAAATCGGGGAATCACTGGAAGAAGGCATTCCTACAGGAAAAATTGCCAAGACCCCAACATCGTCCGGAACTGTTATGTTCTCGAAGAAGAAAAAGGAGGATGTAGGCACGGTTTCTACTGATTCTATTGCAAAAATGAAAAAAAAGGTTCAACTCTAGGAATATTTTCTCTTCTTCGCCATCACCAAACTTTCAGCATGTATTCTACACCCAACTCCAATACCAAGCTTTACTTCTAAATGTCCAACCCCAGTACCAAACTCCACTCTGAAATAGTCAACCCCAGTACCAAGCTCTATTCCCAAATGTCCAATCCCAATTCCAAGCTTCACAGCCAAATATTTTTCCCCAATGTCAAGTTCCACGGCCAAATTATCATCCTAATGTCCAATCCACTCTTCCAAACATCCGAACAAACATCCAAGCATCTCCAAATTATCATCAAGTGCCTCCTCCTACAAATCAGAATCATTATAACACTCCGCATCCAAACATCGAAAAGAAACCTCCCCAAAACTTCTCGCCGCTTGCTGAAAGTCGCTCCTAACTATTTGAAAGATTAAAGAATGCCGGTCACTTACAATTGATCCAGCCAAAGCCTGTCAATCCTAACTCTCGATTTTATCATCCTGATCAAAATTGTGCTTATCATTCAGGAGCAGCAAGGCATAGTACCGAGGAGTGTTTTATGTTAAAACATAGGATCCAAGATCTGATTGATCAAAAGGTCATCTCGCTTCAATCACCAATGCCAAATGTTAACAGTAACCCATTGCCTAATCATGGGGGACCTAAAATTAACATGATTGAAATGGAAGGAGAATGGGCGTCTGGCAAGACTATTACTAAGGTGAATTCAGAAGAGTGCAAAAGAGTAAAAGAGGTAGAAAAGATAGAGAGAGCTGTGGCTACCTTAAGTGTCAATGAAAAATCCCCATTTATAGTGATGACGGCCCCAATCCAAGTGTATAATCCCCCGCCAAAGAAGGAATTTATTGTACAGACCACTACTGCCCAAGGGATGATGCAATCAGCATGATGCTACATCCCTGAAGAATTGACCAACAAAACAAATTCAAAGAAAACGCCAATCACTGAAGGGGAGGCTGAGGAATTTTGGAGGCGTATGCAACCCAAATATTATTCAATTGTCAAACATTTAGAGAAGATGCCAGCCCAAATCTCCATTTTGCCACTATTAATGAGTTCACAATACCATCGATAAGCTTTATCGAAGGTCTTGGATGAAGCGTATGTTCCCGCAAGAATGAGTATTGAGAACCCAGATGCGATGATAGGAAACATTGTGGGGAATCATCGCATATCATTCAGTGATGAAGAGTTGTCGTTTGAAGGAGTGATGCACAACAAAGCCTTGTATGTCACTGTCATTTGTCGAGATTATGCGATTAATCAGGTATTAATAGATGACAGATCTGGTGTGAATATTTTCCCCCTCTCCACGTTGGTTCAAATGGGCTATGATTTTGGAAAAATTTGTCAAAGCTACGTAAATATGAGAGCATTCGATGGAGGGCAGAGAGATACCATAGGAGAAATTGATTTGTACATCCAAATGGGACCTGCTGAGTTCAAAACTAAGTTTCATGATATGGAGATTCATCCTAGCTACAACCTTCTCTTTGGAAGACCATGGATACATGGTGCAAAGGCCATTTCATCACCCTTTTATCAACTATTGAAGTTTATTTGGGAGGATCATGAAGTAGTCATCCAAGGGGAAGAAAGTGGAGTAGATCGTCCCAATGGTTATGTGCCGTTGATTGAAGATGTTCCAAAGGGTAGTAGTTTCTATACGGTTGAAATTATAAATGCTGTGGAGAAGGATCTGACGCTCAAAGTGCCAATGCCTTCTGTCTATAAAATGATTGTGATGGTGATGTTAAGAAATAAATTCGAGCCTAGTCGGGGTTTGGGTATGAATCTACAAGGAATTATTGAGCCTGTTATGATCCCGGAGAAAGCCTCTAAGTATGGGTTAGGATATTAGCCTACCGAGAAGGATATGGTTGAGGATAAGTCAAAGAAGAGTCTGTGTAGGCCCTTTCCGCTCCTGTACCAGTCATTTCCTGTACGAGAGGTGTCGAACGATGATGGTCTTGAGGATGGGATAGGATATTTGTTTAAGGGATGCAATGCTGTACCAGAAGATTTCCCAAAGTTTGGTGGGGTGAAGAAGATTGTGCCAGGGGAGGCCTTGCAAAACTGGACCTCCACTCTACTCATAACCCATCGCCCGTCGTGGTAAATGAAAGGGAAATTACTAATAGTTTTAAAATTTGTGATGATCCAGAAGAGGCCCCGCGATCCACCCTTTATATCTCAAAACTTTCTTTTTGTATTTTATTGCTTTCAAAAAGGCATGGACTTGTATTTGCGCGAGTCATGAGCCATGGTTTTGTAATTATCTCAAAAATTTCATTGAAAAGGCCTTCATTCATTTAAAAAAAATTATTATTCCTGAAACATTCCTACTCATATATTTTATTATTATCTCATTATCATCTAACTTGGTTTGTTTGTCCATTACAGTAGTAACTTAAAATCTACCAATGTCATGTCATGTCAAAGCTTAGAAGAACAAAATGAAGGGAAGGATGATGATTGGAAGGACGGTGATGAGGAACAATTAGTTGAAGATATAGAGGAGTTTGAGAACCGAGAAAAGCCTAACCTAGAGAAAACTGAAATAGTCAACCTCGAAGATGATGATGAAATCAAAGAAAGAAGTGTCAGCGTCTACCTGGAGGAAGCACAAAATAGAGAGCTCATTCACCTGTTGCGGGAATATATTGACGTGTTTGCTTGGTCCTATGATGATATGCCAGGATTGAGCACCAGTATTGTGTCGGTAAGTTGCCGATAAATCCAGAGTTTGATCCAGTCAAGAAAAAAATGCAGAAATTCAAGCTAGATTTAAGTCTAAAGATCAAGGAAGAAGTGACAAAACAAATCCAATCTAAGGTTGTGGAGGTCACAAAATATCCGATGTGGTTGGCCAACATCCTCCCTGTGCCAAAGAAGGAAGGAAAGATTCGAATTTGTGTTGACTATAGAGACATGAATAGAGCTAGTCCTAAAGATAATTTTCCATTGCCAACATCTACATCCTCATCGATAACTGTGCAAAGCATGAAATGCAGTCATTCGTTGATTGTTTTTCCGGGAATCATCAGATATTGGTGGATGAGGAAGATACAGAAAAGATGACTTTTATTACGCCCTGGGGTGTTTATCATTACAGGGTAATGCCGTTTGGTCTCAAGAAGGCAGGTGCAACATATATGAGGGATATGATGAAGATTTTTCATGATATGATCCATAAAGAGATTGAGGTGTACGTGGATGATGTAATTATCAAATCCCGCGAGAGTTCGGATTATCTGACTCATCTAGGAAAATTCATCAACAAATTAAGAAAGTACAGTTTGAAGTTAAATCATGCTAAGTGTTCTTTTGGTATGCCATCAGGGAAGTTGCTAGGGTTCATAGTCAGCAGAAGAGGCATCGAGTTAGACCCATCCAAAATCAAGACAATCCAGGACTTGACACCACCGAGGATCAAGAAGGAAGTTATGAGTTCCATGGGTAGTTTGAATTACATTAGCTGGTTCATCGCTCAATCGACAGTCATATGCGAGCCAATTCTCAAGATATTGAATAAAAATGCATTGAATGCGTGGACAAAAGAATGTCAGAGAGCTTTTGACAACATCAAGGAATATCTTTCTGCACCACCGATTTTGGTTAAACCAAGAGAAGGAAGTCCATTATTGCTTTACCTGTCAGTCTCAAAAAATGCTTTTGGATGTGTCCTCGGGCAACATGATGAGACCGGTAGGAAAGAGAAAGCCATTTACTACTTGATTAAAAAGTTTACGCCATATGAAGCCCGTTATACTCTTGTAGAAAGAACATGTTGTGCTTTGATTTGGGCCGCACAAAAGTTGAGGCATTATCTGTCTTTGTACATGACATACCTCATCTCAAGAATGGATCCATTGAAGTATATATTCCAAGTTGCAAATGTTGCTGAGCGAGTTTGACATCGTGTATGTAACTTAAAAGGCAATAAATGGGCAAGCTTTGGCAGATCATTTGGCAGAGAATCCAGTTGATGATGAGTATGAACTACTTCGAACTTACTTCCCATATGAGGAAATTCTATTTATGGGAGAAGACATTACAGAAATTTACCTTGGATGGAGGTTATTCTTTGATGGAGTGGTCAACTTCAAAGGTTCAGGAATCGGAGTAGTGTTGGTCTCAGAAATGGGTCAACATTATCCAGTAACTGCTAAGTTGCGTTTCCCATGCACCAACTACATGGACGAATATGAATCTTTCATCCTGGGTCTCAAATTGACAATTGATATGGGTGTTCATGAATTGATAGTCATCGGGGATTCAGATTTACTGATTCACCAGGTACGGGGAGAATGGGAGGTAAAAAATTCCAAGATTACTCCTTAGGTTGAGCTGGTACAGGAATTATGTGGGAAATTCAAAGAAGTTGATTTCATACATATCCCAAGGATACAAAATGAGTTTGCTGACGCTTTGGCCACTATATCCTTCATGATTCGGCACCAAGATCAGAGTTACATTGATTCTTTAGAAATAAGTTTAAAGGAGCAACCTGCGCATTGTGCACGTGTTGAAGAGGAGCCCGATGGAAAGCCATGGTACTATGACATTAAAAGGTATTTAGAATCAAAATATATCCTGAAGAGGCCAGTAATAACCAAAAGAAAAAAATTCGGCATTTGGCAAAAAACTACTTTCCAAGTGGGGAATTTCTTTTTAGGAGGAGGCCTGATTTTGGATTTTTAAGATACATCGATGCTGCGGAATCCAATAAATTGATAAAAGAAGTACACTAGGAGTTTGCGGACACCACATGAATGAGTTTGTCCTTGCCAGAAAGATCCTGAGAACCGGCTACTTCTGTATGACTATAGAGAATGACTGTAGTAAGTATATGCAGAGATATCCAAAATGTCAGACACACAGAGATTTGATTTGAATGCCTCCACATGAGCTTCATGCAATGAATTCACCTTGGCCTTTCGTAGCTTGGGGTATGGATGTTATCGGATCGATAGAACCATCAACATCGAATGGGCATAGATTTATTTTGGTTTCCATCGACTACTTCACTAAGTGGGTCGAAGCTGCATCATACAGAGCCGTCACTAAGAAAGTGGTTGCAGATTTCGTCAGGAATAACTTGATTTGCCGATTCGGAGTGTCAGAATAAATCATTATTGATAATAGGGAAAACTTGAACAGTCACTTGATGAAAGAAATTTGTGATCAGTTCAAAATCGTGCATCGCAACTCGACCGCATATCATCCACAAATGAATAGAGCCATAGAAGCTGCCAATAAGAACATCAAGAAGATCTTGAGAAAAATGGTCGAAAATGATAGATCATGGCATGAGATGTTACCTTATGCTTTGCTAGGATATCACACAACAGTTCGAACCTCCATCGGGGCAACTCTCTATTTGCTGGTTTATGGGAATGAAGCTGTGATACCTGCTGAGGTTAAAATACCTTCCCTGAGGATTATTCAAGAAGCCGGACTATGTAACGAAGAGTGGGTTCACGCTCGTTGTGAACAACTCATGTTGATTGATGGAAAGATAATGGTTGCCATGTGTCATGGTCAGCTATATCAGCACAGATGATTCATGCTTTCAACAAGAAAGTGAGAGCTCGAACATTTGAAGTTGGCCAATTAGTTCTCAAACGTATGCTCCCTCACCAAGAAGAGTACAAGGGAAATTTCGCTCCGAATTGGCAAGGTCCATACATAGTTCGCAAGGTACTATCTGGAGGGGCTCTGATTTTGTCTGAGATGGATGGCCATGAGTGGACCACACCAATTAATTCTGATGCGGTGAAAAGATACTATGTTTGAAGGGCGTTCTAATTTTGTGGTTCTTAGTTTATCTGTAATCGCCGTGTAATAATGTATAATGACTGTAATCTCCTAGAACACCTTTCCCTTTATTTACGAACTACGTTTGACATGAATTCTTAAGAAAGGGATACGTAGGCTACCTATGTCGGCTTCGGTCAACCTCTTAGGAAAATTTATCCTTTCCCTTTATGTACAAACTACGTTTGACCTGAATTTCCAAGAATGAGATACGTAGGCGGCCTATGTCGGCTTCGATCAACCCATTAGATTTTCTATATATCCTTAGCATAGTCTTGAACTATGTTTGACCTGATTCCTGCTTCAACGGGATACGTAGGCGCCCCAAAGGCTCAGTCATATAACCCCAGAAAATGGAAATTGGGGCAAAATTTTTGAGAAGGAATCTCGAAAATTCACAAGAGAAGATCAACATCCAACAAAGAGGATGAAGATCAGCAAAGACTTCAGATCCACTCAAGATGATATCATCTCAGACTACTTTAAACTGGGGCAGAAATTTTGAGGGAGGCCTCAAAATTTCAATCAAATACTGGAATATATTTCAGATTCCCCAGCAGTAGTGGTCGAAGTTGAGATTTGAGAATAACCACCTGTGATAAAGTCTAGGAAGACTGAATCTCTATCTTTGATAAAACCTCTGGTAGAGAGCCTCGACAATGCTGAATCCCTAGCTATCTTCTATTAAATGTCGGACATTATCAGAATCAAGAGAAAGAAGGTCGTTGAGTTAGCACATGACATGACTGGCAGAGATTTTTCAAAGTTTTGCAGGAGTTCTTGAAACTATTTTCTAAAAATTAAGAGTACTTTCAAAAAATCTATATAAATATTCTACTTAGTGATTGCCTAGACATCAATTAGGACGAAGAGTCATGGGTGGAAGTCCCAACCTGACGAAATACTTGAAAGATGGAGAAGGGAAAATCAAGGATCGAAGGAGGTCAACACGGAGTAGTTTCACTTAAACTAATCATTTTCTGTGGGCGCAGGGACCAATATACAAAAATGAGAGTCTCTTTCAAATATCCCCAAGCAAATTTGGATCCACACCAGAGCACTAATGCTCAAGAACGGTATTTTTGGGTAGCCCTAAAAATGGGTTTAGTACCCATAAATTGCAGACCTTTTGAAGTGTCCATCTCATTTATTGAGATCATAAAGGACAAACAAAAGTGTCTTGTCTTTTTTACAAATATTGTATTTAGAATTTTTCTAAAATAATAGTCGCTAGCAAAAGCGACTTTGTATCTACTAATCGTCTACCTTGAGTACAGGTATATGCAGAAAGCAAGACCCTGACAAATAATTTCAGGTGAAACAGTTTTTAATTTACCGGAAGAACCATTGCATGTCATTGCCAAGAGGGTCATTGCATATCATTGCTTAGAGAGCCATTGCATATTATTGCCAAGAGGGCCATTTCATATCATTATCGAGAGGGCCATCTGATACCATCACCTAAGAAGGCTATTCAATATCTGTTGATGCGTTAGACACAATACTGGCGTCGAGGATATCATCAGTATTCAATACATCTATTGACACGTAAGACACAATGCTGGCCTCGAGGATATTATCAGCATTCAATATATCTGTTAACATGCAAGACACAATGCTGGCGTTGAGGATATCATCATTATTCAATATCTGTTGATGCACTAGACACAACGCTGGCATCGAGGATATCATCAGCATTCAATATATCTGTTGACACATAAGACACAATGCTGGCATTGAGGATATTATCATCATTCAATATATGTTGACGCGCTAGACACAACGCTGGTGTTGAGGATATCATCATCATTCAATATATCTATTGACATACAAGACACAACGCTGGCATCGAGAATATCATCATAATTTAATATTTGTTGATGCACTAGACACAATGCTGGCGTCGAGGATATCATCAACATTCAATATATCTATTGACATATAAGACACAACGCTGGCGTCGAGGATATCATAATCACAATATCTATTGACGCGCTAAACACAATGCTGGCATCGAAGATATTATCAACATTCAATATATCTGTTGACACGTAAGACATAATGCTAGCGTCGAGGATATCATCATCATTTTATAGCTGTTGATACATAAGACATAAATGCTGGCGTCGAGGATATCTCATCATTTTATGAATCAGCATTTGAATGCATCAAGAACACACAATTTGAAAGGACTCCTTTAAGTCGCTATCTAAGGATGAATAATATATAAGATTTCCTAGAAATTGACAATTTGAGGGTCATCTATAAGTCATATTATTTGAAATAGGATAGTGTGCAAGATCACCTATGATTTGATAGCCTGTAGGTCATTCGTAAGCCACAACAACATCCTAACCGGATAGTGTGCCAGATAGCCCAAAAATTGATAGTTTAAAGGTTATCCATAAGTCGAAACTAAATTCTTATCGGAGAATATGCAAGATTATCAAGTTGATACATCCAAGGTTTCTCTATAAGCCGCATCATATCCAAGATCGATTATGTGCAAGATTACCCAAAGACTAACAATTTGAAAGATTATCTATTAGTCATATTGTATCCAAGGTCGGATGATGTGCAGGAACACCTGAAAGCTACAGATTAGAGGGATGCCTGTAAGCCATCTCTTATCCAAAGTCAGATAATATGCAGGATTACCTAAAAGCTAGAAATTCAAAGGATATCTGTAAGTCGCCTCGTATCCAACGTCAAATAATGTGCAAGATTATCCAAAAATTGACAATTTAAGGAAAATTTATAAATCAATCCTCGGCTATAACCGAAAAGGTTATCATTCCACATACAACAAGTGATATAGGTAGCCATAAGGATTGCCACACCAACACAAGATTACACGGTTATAGGGACCGTTCTGCATAAAGTACCACCGGTGTTCAAAAAGGCCACCCAACTTTGAAGACATATTCAATCAACAAATGTCATAATTATACAACAACCAAGAGGGTTGTTGTGTTTTTGCCAATTATTTCATTCCAAACAGATACATGAAGATATGACTCCGATTTTCAGGCCACAACTCACGTGGAGATATGGTAAAAACTACATACCTCTTTCGTGAATTATGTTTAGCACTAACACTTTTTGCTTGAAGCATTGTCGAGAGCATCCAAGAGGATGAAAATCTCAAATCAAAACCATAGGTGCGGACAACTTCAGATAGGACGCAGCATAACGTGGAACTCTTTCTTAGAATCAACACGGGACATTGTCTAAAGAGGGATGTCAAACTCTTTGAACGCGAGCTAAAGGATGATCACCATCACCATCCAACCGCACCCCTGTTAGAAGGCATATGGGAATTATGGGATATTCTGGCTTCAGCTTCACCTTCGAGATATTCCTAAACTCATACCGAGGGTAAACTTCGCTTTCTTTCAAATCCAAGTGACAACACACCTAGAGTTTTGGAAATTATTGTAACACCCCATATTTTTGTGTGTACTTGTTATATTTATATGGAACTTGATATATCTTTGTGGTGTAGATGGAGTTCTAAATACTTCCCATGTGGTTTAATGTGACCAAGTATATACAAATTTTAAGTTAGATTAAAGAGTTAAGAACTAAAAATTGAGTATTTTGTTAAGGTGCTTTCTTGACTTACTTAAGCTAGTAGGTGGATCAATTACTTGAGATATTTGGAACAAGTTAATGGAACCAAGGTTATGGACCAAATTTGATCCTATGTTAAGGTACTCATTTGGGCCTAACTTAAGTAAAAGAGAAGGAAATAATAAAAAGCCCAACACTCAAAGCTACAAAGGCTCATTTTAGTTTAGCCCAACTATGAATTAAATAAGTATGTACATAACCTACTAAGACTTCCTTTGAAAAATTTATTGGGACAAATACACTACCACCTACTTGAATTAATTTTGGCCCAAGTTAAAGGAAAGAAAAGAAGGAGAATGGGCAACAAAGGCCCAGTAGTTTTGGATCCACAAAAGCTTGGGAAAGTATATACATTATTTACTTGAAAAAATATATACCAAAAATACTCAATAAGTCGTCAAAGATCAGCTTCTATATATGGATTGGAAATCAGCAATTTTTTTCTCATTTCAACCTAGACAAAAATTTCAGCTTTCTAGGTTTTTCTCTCTTGTTCTCTCTTGGCTATGAAGTAACTCTATAGTTCCACAAGGGTTATTCGGATTGACCTTCCTTCCAAGATAAAGGTATGTGAATAATTCATGAGCTTGTACTAAGGAAACTATGTGTTCTTCAAGATTAATTTCCGGACAGCCCTCTCTTTAAGTTTTGATAGTCAATTGTTCTTAGTTATTAAGGGATTTCTCTTTTCTCTTTTGGTGTATGTGTGAAGGGATTAAGATATTGAAGAAATAAAAATTAAGGACTAAAATACCAAGGAAATCAAGGTATGGTTGTTGTCCACTTTTGTCCTTTTTCCATATACATGTGTTGATGGAGGATTACACATATTTTGTTGCTATTAAAGGATGATTGGAGTGTTGTTACGGACTGTTTTGTGTGTTTGGGTTGGGGGCTACCTGGTTGCTATTGGGAAAAGGTTTGATTAGTTTGTATTGAACTATAGAAGATGGATGTGGTGATACACCACTGAATTAATGATTGTGTACGTCTATTGCTCATTTTGCTTTGTGTCTTGGTTGGGAGGTGTAATGAAGCCAAATTTGTGTCAGGGGATATTATATGAATATGTATGGTATGTAAATGTAATTGGAGTATAAGAGGGTTAAATTGAGACCCTTTATTGATAAATTAAGGGCTTACTTCCCAGCCACTAGTTTGGTGAAGTTAAATAGCCAAAATGTAATGTTTAGTTGCTAATATTAGTTTGTCATATATTTCATTGTAGATAAGTAATCTAAAAGGGCAGAGAGTCGAGTTGGTTTGGTATCGGAGTTTTACAACCAGTTATGTAAGGTATACTCTATTTTTGCACTCTTGGCATGAAAACAGATAATTGTTCCATCTAGCAAGCTTCCAAGATTATCCTATAACACGTGATACATAATAGCACCATATGATATCCCATGTTACTAATTGAAAATGATCCAACTCTCTAATGAGTTAAAACACCTCAATATATGCTTGCTACCAATCCTACATGTCTATTTTCACTAGTAAATTTTAGAATTTCTCCAGTTACTCAAATAAGACCCATGTGTTATTTTTAGCTCCTAAACACTTCATTAGCGTGCCAACAACTCCTTACTTCATTTTTATTGCATTGATTGCCTATTTACATTTCTCTTATTGATAGATTATTGTTTCAAGGTACCATAATGTTATGACCACCGAAGTAACAATCTCAAAAGCTAATTAAACTAAGTAATGGAAATCTGTAAAACAGGTGGCAGCTTAGGGGCATAAGCCTAGCATGGGCCGATCCCGACACTTTATATGTGGGTGGAAGCTTAGGGGCGTAAGCCTATCTTGGGCCGATCCCAATGTTTATTTACAGGTGGCAGCTCAGGGGCATAAGCCTAGCATGGGCCGATCCTGATTTTTTATTTACCACTGATCAGGTAGTCATTCGTATCATATGGATTACAAAGATAATGAAGTAAGAAGGTAAAAGAAGGAAGTAAATGTAATGTACCCTGTTCCACAAGTAAATGTAAAGGTGGTCTCTAGCACTATTTTTACACTTGCTCCAGATTTTTAGTGAACCTTTGTATCTTGTATTGTTACTTTTCCACCTTGCATACTCGGTACATATTTTCGTACTGACTCCCCTTATGGGGGACCTATATTTCATGCTACAGGAATAGGTGCTTCGGCAAACACGCCTCCTCTATAGGATCCCAGGATATCCATCTGCTATTGGTGAGCTCCAGTTTGCTTTGGGGCTTTCCGAGTCGGTTCTATATATTTTTGGTATTGTATAAAAGTTAATAGTATGGCAGGGGTTTGTCCCAACCTTAGCTAAGTTCTATGTATCGTTTAGAGGCTTTGTAGACCAATGTAAAGTTAAGCATAGTAGTGTGTTATCTTGTAGATGTTATGGCCCCAACGGCCAAGTCTATTACGTATATGGTTTTAGGGCTTGTCATTTATATTTTTTTTATTAAGGCATTATATCCGTAGATGGCAAAACCTTTGCCTATTATAGTTGCATGCATGTGAATTCCAAGGTTATGGGTTGGTTCTCTCGAGCCTTCACGGCTACGAGTGCCTGTCCGCCCTAATAGGATTTGAGGCCTGACAAATGTGGTATCAGAGCGGGTCATCCTAGGGAGTCTACAAAGTCGTGTCTACGTAGATTCTTATTTATGGGTGCATTGTGCACCACATCTATAAATAGGAGGCTATGGGACATTTAGGGGTTATCTGTTTTTCTTCTTATCTTAGATTGTGCAATAAAGCCCATATTATAGATGAAGTCATATTTGACCATTGAATCTCTTTGTTTCTCTTATTATAGTAAGGATGCCAGTTACAAGAAGGAGTAAGAATACAAGTAAGCGAGTAAATGTGGCTGCCGGAGAAGGGACTAGCAAGTCACCACCTATACAAGCTAATCAAAGTGAGGCTGAAGCTGAGTATGTATCAGAAACTTCTTCCACTCCAGAAGAGCTAAGAAGGAGAAGAACCACATCCTCAGAGCCACCTATTAATGCTACTGATCAAGATCTTAGAAATGCGGTGTAACTTTTGGATCGTATAGTTACTAGACAAACTCAAGGCAAGTCATTCCTACTACAGGTTCTAGTAGTGCAGATAGGGAAGCTAGCCTTTGGACGTAATACTTTCTTAAATTAGATTCTCCCACCTTCACCGGATCAGATATTAATGAAGAACCACAAGACTTCAGTGATCAAATCCAAAGGGCTCTAGATGTTATGCATATATCAGGTAAAGAGACAGTTGAGTTAGCAACATATAGATTCAAAGGGGAGGCTATATTTTGGTACGAAGATTGGAAATGATCTAGAGGTATCGATGCACCTTTAGCTACTTGGAAAGAGTTCAAAGAGGTATTTCTTGATCATTACCTTCCATTTGAGATTCGACAGGCCCGTGCAGATCAGTTCTTGAATCTTCGCTAGGGGAATATAAGCGTGAGGGAGTACAACCTCCGATTTAACTCCTTGTCTAGGTATGCTCCTAATGTTGTAGCTACTATGGATGATAGAGTTCATCGATATATGGATAGGTTGGATCAATATTTGTTTAGAGATTGTACTATTTCTTCTTTGAACAAAGACATGGACATAGCAACGATACAAGCTTTTGCACAAAAAATGTAGTATCAGAGGCTAAAGAGAAGAACACAAGAATTGGAAAGAGGATATTCCAAGAGGGCCAGATCTATGGGGCATTTTATGGCATCCTAAGGAGATTTTATGCCTCGGTTTTCTAACAGAACACCTAGGCCATTATCTTCTTATTCTGCAGCTAGTGCTCCACCACAGTTTCAAGGGTCCAAAGGTAATCAATTTAGGCAAAGAAGTGAGAGTTAGAGTTTACGAATAGTGGGGTATCAAGGGCAAGGAAGTATAAGCCGATTAAGACCTCCTCAACAGCCATGCAATCAATGTGGAAAGATTCATTTAGGTGCATATCAGTTCGGGAAAAATACTTGCTTTTGGTGTGGTATGTTGGGGCATATAATGAGAGCATGCTCACAAAGAGGCATAGGTGGTATGGAACAACCTAGTGGATCAACCGTTGCATCATCATCATCGGTACCTTATTCAGGTAGGGGTGAACAACCTATAGGTCGTGTTAGGGGTGATAAAGGAGAAACTAGTTCTAGTGGAGTTCAGAATCGTACGTATGCTCTAGCGGATTGACAAAATTTAGAGGCTTCTCCAGATGTGGTTATAGGTACATTGTCAATATTTTCACTTGATGTTTATGCATTAATTGATCCCGGTTCTAAATTATCATATGTCACTCCATTGGTTGCTGGAAAGTTCAAAAGAACACCAGAATTGCTAGCTAAGCCATTAGGAGTGTCTACGCCGGTTGGGGAATCTATTATAGCTAGAAGGGTTTATCGAAATTGTATTATAACTATTTACGGTCACGATACGATGGCTGATCTTGTTGAGATGGAAATGGTAGATTTTGATGTTATAATAGGTATGAACTGGTTGGCATCTTGTTATGCCACAGTAGATTGCCGAACTAAAAGGGCGTATTTCCATTTTCCAAAGGAGGTTGTCCTTGAATGGAGAGGTAATATTGGTGCGCCAAGAGGTAAATTTATTTCTTATTTTAAGGAAAAAGGAATGATTTCCAAAGTTTACATATATCATCTAGTTAGAATGAAGGATACAGATGCGAAGCCACCAACTCTTCAAACTATTCCAGTGTAAATGAATTTCCTAATGTATTTTCTGAACACCTTCCAAGTTTACCTCCTGAACGAGAAGTGGAGTTTGGTATTGATGTGATTCCAGGCACCCAACCAATCTCAGTTCCTCCGTATAGAATGGCCCCGGTAGAAGTACGAGAATTGAAAGAGCAATTGAAAGACTTGCTAGAGAAAGGATTCATAAGGCCTAGTATGTCCCCCTACCAGTGTTATTTGTTCGTAAGAAAGATGGTTCATTGAGAATATATATTGACTACCGACAACTAAATAAGGTGAATATTAAAAGTAAATATCCCCTCCCAAGAATTGATGATTTATTTGATCAGTTATAAGGCGCCAAGTGCTTCTCAAAGATTGATTTGAGGTCAGGTTACCACCAAGTGAGGGTCAAAGAGAAGGATATACCCAAGAAAGCTTTCCGAACATAGTACGGTCATTAAGAGTTTCTAGTCATGTCATTTGGGCTAACAAATACACCCGCAACTTAGATGATATTCTAGTTTATTCTAGATCAGAAGAGGACCATGCCAATCACTTACGACAGGTGTTGCAGATTCTTCGTGATCGTAAGCTATATGCAAAGTTCTCTAAAT
>NW_025858513.1:30762-34039 GCF_002878395.1 Capsicum annuum
TTGAAATGAGAAAAAAATTGCTGATTTCCAATCCATATATAGAAGCTGATCTTTGACGACTTATTGAGTATTTTTGGTATATATTTTTTCAAGTAAATAATGTATATACTTTCCCAAGCTTTTGTGGATCCAAAACTACTGGGCCTTTGTTGCCCATTCTCCTTCTTTTCTTTCCTTTAACTTGGGCCAAAATTAATTCAAGTAGGTGGTAGTGTATTTGTCCCAATAAATTTTTCAAAGGAAGTCTTAGTAGGTTATGTACATACTTATTTAATTCATAGTTGGGCTAAACTAAAATGAGCCTTTGTAGCTTTGAGTGTTGGGCTTTTTATTATTTCCTTCTCTTTTACTTAAGTTAGGCCCAAATGAGTACCTTAACATAGGATCAAGTTTGGTCCATAACCTTGGTTCCATTAACTTGTTCCAAATAGCTCAAGTAATTGATCCACCTACTAGCTTAAGTAAGTCAAGAAAGCACCTTAACAAAATACTCAATTTTTAGTTCTTAACTCTTTAATCTAACTTAAAATTTGTATATACTTGGTCACATTAAACCACATGGGAAGTATTTAGAACTCCATCTACACCACAAAGATATATCAAGTTCCATATAAATTTAACAAGTACACACAAAAATATGGGGTGTTACAATAATTTCCAAAACTCTAGGTGTGTTGTCACTTGGATTTGAAAGAAAGCGAAGTTTACCCTCGGTATGAGTTTAGGAATATCTCGAAGGTGAAGCTGAAGCCAGAATATCCCATAATTCCCATATGCCTTCTAACAGGGGTGCGGTTGGATGGTGATGGTGATCATCCTTTAGCTCGCGTTCAAAGAGTTTGACATCCCTCTTTAGACAATGTCCCGTGTTGATTCTAAGAAAGAGTTCCACGTTATGCTGCGTCCTATCTTAAGTTGTCCGCACCTATGGTTTTGATTTGAGATTTTCATCCTCTTGGATGCTCTCGACAATGCTTCAAGCAAAAAGTGTTAGTGCTAAACATAATTCACGAAAGAGGTATGTAGTTTTTACCATATCTCCACGTGAGTTGTGGCCTGAAAATCGGAGTCATATCTTCATGTATCTGTTTGGAATGAAATAATTGGCAAAAACACAACAACCCTCTTGGTTGTTGTATAATTATGACATTTGTTGATTGAATATGTCTTCAAAGTTGGGTGGCCTTTTTGAACACCGGTGGTACTTTATGCAGAACGGTCCCTATAACCGTGCAATCTTGTGTTGGTGTGGCAATCCTTATGGCTACCTATATCACTTGTTGTATGTGGAATGATAACCTTTTCGGTTATAGCCGAGGATTGATTTATAAATTTTCCTTAAATTGTCAATTTTTGGATAATCTTGCACATTATTTGACGTTGGATACGAGGCGACCTACAGATATCCTTTGAATTTCTAGCTTTTAGGTAATCCTACATATTATCCGACTTTGGATAAGAGATGGCTTACAGGCATCCCTCTAATCTCTAGCTTTCAGGTGTTCCTGCACATCATCCAACCTTGGATACAATATGACTAATAGATAATCTTTCAAATTGTTAGTCTTTGGGTAATCTTGCACATAATCGATCTTGGATATGATGCGGCTTATAGAGAAACCTTGGATGTATCAACTTGATAATCTTGCATATTCTCCGATAAGAATTTAGTTTCGACTTATGGATAACCTTTAAACTATCAATTTTTGGGCTATCTGGCACACTATCCGGTTAGGATGTTGTTGTGGCTTACGAATGAACTACAGGCTATCAAATCATAGGTGATCTTGCACACTATCCTATTTCAAATAATATGACTTATAGATGACCCTCAAATTGTCAATTTCTAGGAAATCTTATATATTATTCATCCTTAGATAGCGACTTAAAGGAGTCCTTTCAAATTGTGTGTTCTTGATGCATTCAAATGCTGATTCATAAAATGATGAGATATCCTCGAAGCCAGCATTTATGTCTTATGTATCAACAGCTATAAAATGATGATGATATCCTCGACGCTAGCATTATGTCTTACGTGTCAACAGATATATTGAATGTTGATGATATCTTCGATGCCAGCGTTGTGTTTAGCGCGTCAATAGATATTGTGATTATGATATCCTCGACGCCAGCGTTGTGTCTTATATGTCAATAGATATATTGAATGTTGATGATATCCTCGACGCCAGCATTGTGTCTAGTGCATCAACAGATATTAAATTATGATGATATTCTCGATGCCAGCGTTGTGTCTTGTATGTCAATAGATATATTGAATGATGATGATATCCTCAACACCAGCGTTGTGTCTAGCGCGTCAACATATATTGAATGATGATAATATCCTCAATGCCAGCATTGTGTCTTATGTGTCAACAGATATATTGAATGCTGATGATATCCTCGATGCCAGCGTTGTGTCTAGTGCATCAACAGATATTGAATAATGATGATATCCTCAACGCCAGCATTGTGTCTTGCATGTTAACAGATATATTGAATGCTGATAATATCCTCGAGGCCAGCATTGTGTCTTACGTGTCAATAGATGTATTGAATACTGATGATATCCTCGACGCCAGTATTGTGTCTAACGCATCAACAGATATTGAATAGCCTTCTTAGGTGATGGTATCAGATGGCCCTCTCGATAATGATATGAAATGGCCCTCTTGGCAATAATATGCAATGGCTCTCTAAGCAATGATATGCAATGACCCTCTTGGCAATGACATGCAATGGTTCTTCCGGTAAATTAAAAACTGTTTCACCTGAAATTATTTGTCAGGGTCTTGCTTTCTGCATATACCTGTACTCAAGGTAGACGATTAGTAGATACAAAGTCGCTTTTGCTAGCGACTATTATTTTAGAAAAATTCTAAATACAATATTTGTAAAAAAGACAAGACACTTTTGTTTGTCCTTTATGATCTCAATAAATGAGATGGACACTTCAAAAGGTCTGCAATTTATGGGTACTAAACCCATTTTTAGGGCTACCCAAAAATACCGTTCTTGAGCATTAGTGCTCTGGTGTGGATCCAAATTTGCTTGGGGATATTTGAAAGAGACTCTCATTTTTGTATATTGGTCCCTGCGCCCACAGAAAATGATTAGTTTAAGTGAAACTACTCCGTGTTGACCTCCTTCGATCCTTGATTTTCCCTTCTCCATCTTTCAAGTAATTCGTCATGTTGGGACTTCCACCCATGACTCTTCGTCCTAATTGATGTCTAGGCAATCACTAAGTAGAATATTTATATAGATTTTTTGAAAG
>NW_025858514.1:0-1280 GCF_002878395.1 Capsicum annuum
GACTTTCATTAAGAAGGTATCTTTATACCATCGAAAGTCAGCGAGATTTTTGCATCGCATATTGTTCAAGATTTCTAGACTCCTATCTTGGAAGAGTTTTGGTTCTCCAACAAAGTGTCTAGCTATATGGTAAAGGAGGGTTGCACAAGCATCTTCTTGTGCTTCTTGAACTATGGTTTCTTGACCATTGACGGTTCTAGCTACAGGTTCTAGCGTTGTAGCATTGTAGATGAGATTTTTCTCATCTTCAGAGACGTAGTTGTCCCACCAATGTTTGAGCATACCGGTGAATCCCGAGACAATCATGGTGGCGGCTCCTTTATCAGAGGAACCTTTGATTTTATATGCTGTGATTGCCACAGCTATCTCATGGAGTTTATTGTAGATCTGGTGTTCTGCCAGACCATCAATATTCCACTCGGTAATACCTCGTCCATCGTGGCTGGAGGTAGAAAGGAAGGGATTTTCTTCGAACTGAACGTCCGGTGGAGAAGGTTTGCGATAATAATTTTTCCTAGTGGAAAATCTTTCGCTGGACAATTTAGAAAGAGAACCCTTGTCTTTCGAAGAGTCTTTGGAAGTAGAGGCTTCTTGGGAAATCTTAAACTTGGTAAGTTTAGAATTGATTTGATCCAAGATTTTTTCAGACAATTTGAAATCGTCGTTTAGGTCGGGAAACTTATCTTTATTAAACTCAGGGAGTTTAAAGATAGGGTTGGAAAGAGGCTTAGAGCAAGAAGTGCTCTTGACCGGTAAAGGGGCAGAGAGAGGGGTACTCTTGGTGTCCTCTATCTGCTGGGATATAGTATGGAGAACCTGATTGGTATAATTGTTTTGTTCAATTATCCTATCCAGATCTCTATTTTGAGGTGCCATGGAACCTCGATCAGACTTTGTTTTGAAGGGTGAAGCCTTAATGACTTCATTGGAATAGGAAATATTAAGTCCTTCGAGAGGAGGGGTAGTGGATTCTACCACGGTATTACGCTGAGTGTACCATTTGGTGACAATAGCGTTGAGAGATTCGACTTGGTTTTCGATTCTTCCAGTTTTTTCTAACCAGAAGAAGAATTCCATATCGCAACGGAGTCTCTTCATGTCAGCTATCCATAGCCGACCAAGCTCCTTTTGCTGTTCGGGAGAATATGTACTTCCGTACCATTTCCTTTTGAGAGTGTCTCGTGGATCATTCCAGCGGACCTTTAAGGCCTGAAGATCCGGGACATATTCTTCGTTGTCTGCTCGAATAACAAAAAGGCTAGGGTCACGCCGAGGTTGTT
>NW_025858515.1:0-1930 GCF_002878395.1 Capsicum annuum
TAAAAATTATAAATAATTTACCTTATTTATGATGTTAACAACTTTAAAGACATTTAAGTTATTTTAACAACAGAAAGGTGTTTAACATCACTTGTTTATCAATCACATCAACAACTTTTTTTAATTTCGGCACTTCTATTCAAACACTTATCTGCATAATTTATAAGCACTTATTTTAAGTTTTCAATCACTTAAGCTAAAAAGCTATTTTTTTAATCTTATCCAAATGGACTCTAAATAGATACAATAGTTTTGTTAACAAATATAGAGTTTCATTAAGAGAATTTGGCCATGGAGCATTTGATGGAGCAAGTATAGCTATTTAGTATATAAAGAAGATAATTTAATTATTGTCATAATATTTTTCTAAGTGTCTTTACACTTTCAGTATATTTTAAATAAATAAATGTAAATTGATGAAAAGAATAAGAATGGAGAAGAAAGTAAATAAAAATTAATTTTAAAAAAAAACACGTGTAAAAACGAGATTGGCGTGTGTATTACACCGCCAACCGCCAAAACTGGGTATAGCATTTCGGGGAAAAATTAAATCCACTTTAAAAAAGTCTAGGTGGGTAATAGGACCCCCGCAAAGTTCAGTATACTCAACTGCAAATTCGGTCAAAGCTCAAGTATTTTTCTGTGTATTTTTCCTATATTTTATATCTAACATATATTCAAATGTTGTAATTAATTTAATGAATGATATATTATATGATATTATTATTAATTATATCAATATTATTTATTTGTTATATAATGTATATGTGATTTTATAAACTAAAAGCCTTATTTTAATTCAATTTAATTTTCTACCCACTTTATTTAAATTCTAGTCAATTTCTATATAATTAAGGTCAATTTTAGGTAAAATTAAATTCAATTTGACTGAATTTTGAAATTTCAATCCATGATCTAATTTTGACCCATTAATTCGATCCATTCTGATTTTAATCTTTGTTGTCAGTCTCAATCACTCAACGGACCAGATTAAATTCTCATTATTTTGTCTCTTTTAGTCTACCATCTTCAAAACCCTCAAAAACTCATTAATGTTTTATTATCGTCGTTTTTTCATCTCTGGTCAATTCAAATGGCGGACCACAACAATACACACACCAAACGACACTTTATACTCTCATTCATAGGCTTTTATCGGAATTTAAGGATCCTCAATTCGTGTTTTCTCAGATAAAGAGGAATTCATATAAGGCGTTAATGAGTTAGTCGAGTTTTAAAGGATTTTTTTTGAAGTATTATGATGGCTCTTTATAAATTTGTCTTCGGTGTAGTCTTTGTTAACATATAACTTTGACCTCCCCTATATCCTGTTCGAATTTCTATTGGACTAATTAATGTATTTTAGATCTTTTAAAAAAATTAATTTCCTTTATATAATTTCATCTTATCATTTGTTTCTAGTTTTATAATTTTATAAGTGTCTTATTTATATATATATATATTAGTTTTGTATATAAATCATATGTTTTATTTCTAACATATATTCATATGTTGTAATATATATTTTAGTTAAATAGCATTTTTTTTGGGTAATAGATGATGGATTTTGGATTATATAAATAAGAGAAGCACAGTATTAGTAGATTACATACTTCCAGTTGATCAACCTGGATTGATTTCAAAAATTTTGTAACTGTGGTCTATCCTACCACTCATAATAGATCTTGCATTTCTTTCAAATGTAGTTCCTATGGTGTGCCCATAGAGCATTTCAGGCACACACTGGAGGAACTTCCAAAAGTCTTGCTTCTCCAAAAATTTCTGAGTTTGCTTCCATCTTTGCTAGCGAATCCGCCACCATATTTTCTTTTCTGTAGTTATGGCTTATGACTGGGTTCCCCAACCTGCTTAACCTGTACCTACAATTGTCAGGGATACCATCATAGAGAGCATGATTTTCATTAAGAAT
>NW_025858516.1:0-2301 GCF_002878395.1 Capsicum annuum
TAAATCTGATTAGCAATACTCAATCTAGTTTCATGGCTAACAGAAGAACAGCTGACAATGCTATCATTGTCCAGGAATACATCACTCACTTTGCTAAAATGAAAGGGTATAAGGCCAATATGATTCTTAAAATTGATCTTGAAAAAGCCTTTGACAAGCTGGAATGGTCCTTCATCATGCAAGCTCTCTACTTCTTCAATATCCCTAGTAATCTGTAAGGCTTATTATGTCTTGCATCTCTACTTCTAGCATCTCCATCCTTACCAATGGGGGTAAGACAAACTTCTTCAAGCCTACTAGAAGGATTAGACAGGGAGACCCTCTCTCCCTATATCTATTCATCATGTGCATGGAACTGCTCTCTAGAAGGATTGACTATGAAGTTGACATCCTTAATTGGACTCCCATCTTTATCAGCAAGAAAGGCCCTAAAATCTCTTATCTCTTCTTTGCTAATGATCTTACCCTCTTTGCTGGGGCAGATGGAAAAAACTATACAACTATCATGAACACTCTCAACAGTTTCAGTCATCATTCAGGGCAAAAAGTCAACATCTATAAGTCCAAGGTCATTTTTTCTCATAATTGTCATAACAATGACAGACAACTTCTTGCCTATAGTCTCAAGATCAAGGCCGTTGATAACTTTGACAGGTACTTAGGCTTCCCTATTTTTCACCAAAAGCCTATGATCAAGGACTACCAGTTCATTCTTGACAACCTTAGGAATAAGCTGAGTGGTTGGAAAACTTCCTTCCTTAACATGGCAGCCAGAACAATTCTAGCTAAGGCTTCTCTAGGTAGCATCTCTAATCATGTCATGCAATTCATTGAGCTCCCTAGGGAAATCCTCAAGTCTGTTGACAAGATTCTTAGAGACTTTATCTGGGGCTCTACCATTGAGAAAAGGAAAATGCATCTCATCTCTTGGGATACTGTAACCAGACCCAAAAATGAGGAGGGACTGGCCATCCAAAAGGCTAATATTAAAAATAAATCTATGCTCAGGAGTCTAGCCTGGAGGTTTAGGCATAATCACACCAATCTTTAGACAAGGGTCTTGAACGACAAGTATAATTCCAAAGGGGTGATTCAGTATGAAATCGGATCAAGGACCTGAAAAAGCCTGGCCAAAGGTTGCCAGGCCTCCACTGAAGCCAGCACCTGGAGTGTCAAAGATGGACAACATATTAAGTTCTGGCTTGACGGATGGATTCCCAACAATCCTCCCCTAAGGAATACCATCCATGGTCCTCTAAACAAAGTTGACAAAAACATTAAATTGCCTGATGTGTGGATCAACAACACCTGGGTTTTTGACAACCTCTCCATATCTCTTCCTTCTAAAATCAAGCACCACATAGCTAATACTTTCTTCCCTAATTCTTGGAGACAAAAAGACACTCCTCTATGGAGATTTATGAGCAATGGGAAATTCTCTTGTGCCAGTGCCTACAAACACTTAGTCTCCCAGTCGAGAAAAGTTCCTCAATACCTTGGCAGTACCTGGTCCTGGATTTAGAAGCTCCACGCTTCAAATAAAATCAAATTCTTTCTCTGGAAGCTCTTCCATAACAAGATGCCTTCCAACTCTTATCTCTAAAAAATGGGCCTCTTCGTCAATAAGTTTTGCAATCAATACACTACCCAGGAAGAGAATGCTAACCATATCTTCTTTGAATGCACCATTGCTAGACGGTTGTGGAGGGATATCATTGGCAAAGCCACTCAACCCTCTAAGCTGAAGCTCACTAACTTCTCTTCCTCGAACTACTTTGACACCTGGAAAAAAGTACAAAATGAAAAGTATGACAAACTCCTTCTTTGGACTGAGATCCTTCCACACTGTCTGTGGACAATTTGGACCACTAGGAATGATAATAACTTTAGCAGTGGAATGGGCAACGCTTCCTTCAATCAGGCTTATTTTCAAGCCATTGAGTTCTCTCATATTCATTTCAATGGAACACCTCCTAACACTATTACCACTACCACCATCAAATGGTACCCTCCTCATAGAGGAACCTTTAAGCTCAACAATAAGGGGTCATGCCTGGGCAACCCAGGAAAGGGGGGCATTGGAAGGGTAATTCGAAACCATAATGGTGATTGGATGCTAGGATATATAAAAAGCTTCTTTCATACAACTAACAACCAAATGGAGTTATTTGCGTTGCATGAAGGACTAAAAATCATCGAGGATCACCACTTCACACTTGTGGAGATCCACACTGATTCTTAGGAAATAATTAAAATTCTTAATGAAAATCATGCTCTCTATGATGGTATCCCTGACAATTG
>NW_025858517.1:0-4300 GCF_002878395.1 Capsicum annuum
AAACATGGCCACAATTGACAAATCCTTCACTAGCTCCACTAAATACTGCAAGCCAAACCACTTATAACCCTCTAAACCGAGACTCCAATACACCAACCCATTCCCAAATTTCTCAAGTTCCACAAAAGGTACTCGAACGTCAAATGCCTCTACAAAATCCGAACCCCCCCCCCCCTTCCAAGCTTCACTAAACTAAAGACCACTACCTCCACAAAACCTAATTCCTCCGAATTAAGTTCCAAATGTCCAAAATCATCCCGTCCACCTTGAGAAATATGGTAGAGAGGATTATGAAGGGTATAGAGCCTTTGACGATGCCTACATGAGAGAGAAAGAGATGAGAGAAGGTCATATGGATCCAAGGAGATACCGAGGGTATGGAGAAAGGGGAAATCGACACCTAGAGAGAGACATAGGCATCAATACCGTAAAATTAAGTCTACCTATCTTTAAGGGTAAAAGTGACCCTGAGGTGTATCTTACTTGGGAGTCGGCGTATGATAAAGTGTTTCAAGTGAATGATATCTCGAAGGAGAAGAAGAGTTGTTATGCCATAGCTCATTTTGAAAGCTATGCTAACACTTGGTGGGAATACTTCAAGCGGTTTGATAATGAGTTGGTAGAGGGACAACCACCACCATGGTTTCAGTTGAGGTACCTAATGAGGCAAAGGTATCTTCCCAAAAGTTATCTTCATGAGTTGCTTGCTAGGTTGTACAATTTGTGACAAGGTAATCGAAGTGTTATGGCATACTATGACGAGTTTCAACAACTCATGTTGAAGCTTGATTATCGGGGAGAAAAAATTGGCCATGACATCATTCGGTTCAAGTGTGGGTTGAACAAAGAGATCTTCACTCATTTGACGCTTCACAAGTTTGATACCATTGAAGGGATTTTCCAAGCGGCTCTTGAGATTAAAAGGGGGCTTATAGAGAGGTCGTCATTCAAGGAAAAGGGACCATCAACCTCGGGTTGGCCGAGGAGCAAAGATATGGTTCAACCATCTTTGGGTTGGCCCAAAAACAAGGACCAAACCGCCACTACAAGGCTGTCCGAGCCTAAAACAGTCCATAAATTTCCTCCCCGGTAAGAAGCTCACAAGTATCCTAATCCTAAAGGGTTCCAGTGTTTCAAGAGCCAAGGTTGGGGACATAAAGCCAATGAATGTCCAAACTAGTGCAATGTGATCCTAAGGGAAGGGAGATTGTATTACCTTGGTGAGAAAGTGGGTCTTGAAAAAGAAGAGAATGAGGCCGAGCCTCAAGATGGAGAGAAAGACAAAAATGAGCCACATGATGATGATGATTGTGAGGATGCTTATCCGTAAGAAGGGGAGTGCGTGGTTCCAAACTTTGTAGTGAGGCGTGCCATGATTAGTAAGCCAATAGATGACCCTAGCCAATGGGAGAATTTATTCTACACTAAATGACTTGTGAAGGGAAGTATGTGTACTATGGTGATAGATAGTGGAAGTTGTGTGAATGTGGTTAGTGTTGTAATGGTTAACTTCTTGAAATTGCTGACTACACCTCACACTAGTCTTTACAAGTTGCAATGGTTGAATGAATGCGACAAGTTAAAGGTCACAAGGCAATGTGTGATACGTTTTAAGGTAGCCAACTAGCATGACGAGGTGTTTTGTGATGTGATACTAATGCAAGCTTATCACTTGTTGTTAGAAAGGCCTTGGCAATACGATAGGTTGACCAAACATGATGGAAGGTCCAATCGGTATACACTTGAGAAAGATGGCGGAAAGGTTGCTCTTCATCCATTATTGCCTTCCCAAGTGAATGAATTATACCAAAAGATATGGGAATTGAGGAAAAAAGGAAAGAAGGCCGAGAGTGAGCGAAAAAGAGGGGAACCCGAGAGTGAGGGAGTAGGGGAAACCGAGGGGCTCCTAATTTCTAAAGGGCAAGGAAGTGTGGTGATGATGGCTAGGAGGAAAGAATTATTTATGGATCATAACAAGGACACTCCGATGCTCCTCTTGGCTCATTGTTTTAACACTAATGCCACTAACATTTCCATTTCTCCTCCTATTTCTCATGTTTTGCAGGATTACGAGGATGTCTTCCCAAAGAAATTACCGCAAGGATTTCCCCCACTTCGGGGAATTGAGAACCAAATAGATTTTGTGTCGGGTTCATAATTGTCCAACAAACTGGCTTATAGGAGCAACCCGATGGATACCAAGGAATTACAATGCCAAGTTGAGGAACTCCTCAACAAAGGATATATCAAGGAGAGTATGAGCCCTTGTGCGGTTCCGGTGCTACTAGTTCCCAAGAAAGATGGGACTTGGCATATGTGGCTTGATTGTCGAGCCATCAATATGATAACGGTAAAATATAATCACACTATTCCTAGGTTAGATGATATACTTGATGAATTGAGTGGTTCGTGTTTGTTTTCTAAAATTGATTTGAAGAGTGGCTATCACCAAATTCGTATGCAACCGGGTGATGAATGTAAAACCGCTTTCAAGACCAAATTAGGTCTCTATGAATAGAGGGTTATGCCATTCAGCCTAACTAACGCTCCAAGTACTTTCACGAGGCTAATGAATCATGTGATGAAGCCATTTATCAGAAAGTTTGTTGTTGTTTATTTTGATGATGTATTGGTGTATTGTAAGTCCTTAGATGAGCATGTAAAGTATTTACAATGTGTGTTTGATTTCCACCGAAAGGAAAAGTTATATGCTAATCTAGAAAAGTGTTCTTTTGGTGTCCATGAGGTTGTATTTCTTGGGTTTGTGCTGAGCTTAAGAGGGGTTGAAGTGGATGAATCTAAGATTTACGCCATTAAAAATTGGCCAACTCCCAAAACCGTAGGTGAAGTGAGAAGCTTCCATGGGTTGGCTAGTTTTTATAGACGTTTTTTCAAAGGATTTAGCACCACTGCCGCCCCCTTGACCGAAGTGATTAAAAAGGATCGGCCTTTCAAGTGGGGAGATGAACAAGCTAAGGCCTTCGAGGACTTGAAAGCTATGCTTATCTCGGCCCTTTTGCTACAATTGCCAAATTTTGACAAGACTTTTGAGGTCGAATATGATGCAAGAAAAAATCGGTATAGGCGCGGTTTTAATGCAAGAATTGAAGCCTATTGCCTACTTTAGCAAAAATCTCAAAGGAGCAACTCTAAACTACTCTACATACGATTTAGAGTTGTATGCCTTTATTAGAGCCTTGGCCACTTGGCAACATTATTTGTGGCCTAAAGAATTCGTGATCCGAATGGATCATGAATCCTTGAAGTATCTACGGGCACAAGACTAGCTTAACTAGTGGCATGCCAAATGGATTGAATTTCTTGAAACTTTTCCTTATTTTATTCAATACAAGAAGGGTAAAGACAGTGTGGTTGTCGATGCTTTGTCCCGAAAACATGTTCTGGTGTCTACTTTGTCATCTAAGTTGATGGGGTTTGAAAGCCTTAAGTCTTTATATCCCGAGGACCCTCACTTCGCTCCTATCTATAGGGAAAGTGAAGAGTTGGAAAGGGATAGGTGGGGTACGGATAGGGGTTCCCATCCCTATGCCAAATTTGATGGATACATGTTTAAAGGTAGACGATTGTGCATTCCCTCAAGTTCGTAGAGAGAATTATTTGTGAGGGAAGCACACAATGGCGGTCTAATGGGCCATTTTGGGGTTGAGAAGACCCTCGGAATTTTGAAAGAACAATTTTATTGGCCTAGAATGCACAAGGATGTGGCCCGAATTTGCGGCCAATGTGTTGAGTGCAAAGGAGCCAAGTTACGGATCCAACCCCACGGGTTGTACACACCATTATCCACCCCTTTGCGTCCTTGGCTTGACATATCAATGGACTTTGTGTTGGGATTGCCGAGGAATAGAAGGGGGCGGAATAGTATTTTTGTCGTGGTGGATCGATTTTCCAAGATGGCTCACCTTATTCCTTATTCTAAATGTGATGATGCGCCTAGCATAGCCTCTTTGTTTGTTGATAATGTTGTAAAACTTCATGGTGTTCCGATCACCATAGTGAGTGATAGGGATTCTAAATTCCTAAGCAACTTTTGGAAGTCCATGTGGGGTAGACTCGGTACTAAGTTGTTGTTTTCGACTTTATGCCACCTACAAACCGATGGCCAAATGGAAGTAGTAAATAGGACCTTAGGTTCTATGCTACGGTCCATGGTTAAAGGAAAAATGACTTCTTGGGAGGAGCACTTACCTTTGATTGAGTTTTCTTATAATCATGTTATACACTCGAGCACGGGGATGACACCCTTTGAGTGTGTATACGGCATCAACTCCCTCACCCC
>NW_025858518.1:0-5633 GCF_002878395.1 Capsicum annuum
TAACATGTATTCCTATTTCATACAAAGAAAACTTGTTAGTTTAAAAATATGGTGGTTGGTTTATGGCTTAGCTTTCACGGCAATCGCTTTTGTCCCTGTCACATTTAACCTTGCTTCCAACCATTAACATAGGCCGTTGACTTACTGCATCATTGACCTAAACTCAGATTTTTAAGAGTGACTCTGAAACAAATACAGTATCTCTATTTTGCCATGCTCCTCAAATAAACCCTTTGAACCTTGGTATTTTCATGAATTTCCAAACTTGTTTGTTGACAAAATTTATATGCCTTATTTCGGCTAACAATCATGTCTCTTTTATATGCTGACTTTTGTCTTGCTTTGTGCAATTGGAGAAGCTGGTAGCAGTTTTGAAATATTTCCTCACTTGTTTTGACAAGGACTTGACTCAAAGACAAGAAAAAAAATGACAGTGATTTTTATTTGGACAACTGACCCAAGAAAAATAAAAATTTTATAAAGAAGAAAGAAAAGACAATGAATGTCCCCATTTGAAACAAAGAAACGAAAAATTTATCTAAAAATTTCTGTCAACTCTAATGATTATGCCATGCATTTTGGATTAATCTGCCTGATCTTTCCATCCACACCTTCCACCAGTTGTTGTTGGGTTAATGATCTTGAAACTGAGTTACTTCCTTGGGCCAATTACATTCGGAGACCTCATTCGGCTAGTTGCACCTTGAAGGGTTTTCGCCAACAAACCTCTCTTATTTTTCTCTTAGCTTACCATTGTCTTATGGTGCTCGTAAGGGTTTTCACCGAGAAGACTCTCTCATTTTTATTTTTCTCAACTTACCATCGTCTTACGGTGCCCGTGAGGGTTTTCACCAATAAGACTCTCATTTTTATTTCTCTCTTGATTCCTTATGCTGAGGAAGACAGGTAGTTTCCAAATACATCATCATATCCCTTGCATGCTTTGCCTTAACATCCCCAAAGATTGATCTGAAGGTCTTTCTTTGGTTGTAACTTGGCTTTTAGATAAGGTTAGAAAGAAAGGATGGCATGAGGCCCAAACGACACTTGAAATGGGTTAGGACTTACAACTTTTGGAATCGACTCAAACAATGAGGATTAACTCATGCCCCAGTTTTTTTTGACTGGGTGATTCTAAATTATTTATTTGGTTGGACCGAGCCCTTAGTAGGGTAGCCTACGTATCTCACCCCCGAGAGAGGAGAATCAGGGCACACGTAGTTCTGGCAGCTTATTCTTTCACTTGATTCTAATTTTTTTTCTTTTGTTGACTCTTTTCTCTTTGTATTTTTCTGACTCTATTTGTCTTGACACTTTTTTTCTTCTTGGACATATTTTTTTTCTTTTTTTTTTTTTTAACTTTTCCTGAATCTATTATTTTGCTTGACACTTTTCTTTTGATCTTTGCTGACTATATTGATTCCAAAAGAGGGGTATGAAATAAAATAGGACTGAAGCTCAAATGGGGTAAACAAAGGATGACACGATGTTTGGATAACAGAATGAAATGCCTTCGTCATATCAATCCTTGAAAATGCAAGTATATATCATGTAATATGAAAGTGAGAGATGAAGATCATTTGTGACATCTTTTTAAGCAGATTGAGTCTGTGCGTCACTACTTCTTCTACAAACTCCGCCTTTGTTGTACATTCCTCACATCGAATGACTCATGCTTTCGTGAAGTTGCTTATCTTCTTGTTTCTCTTGATATAGGGATCACATGTCCACTATTTGACCTAATTGGGACTTGCCTTTCGATCGATGACCAAGTTGTTCTTGTGATTCTCAAAATAATTGCCTTAACTTGTCACCAAATGTGTCATCACTCAATCTATTTTCTCATATGCTCTCTTTTTCTAACTTTAACCCTCTGATTCAATATTCATGCTTAAACTGAGTTTGAAGATCTGGCTGAAAATTTCACTAGCATGTCATATCACTAGAGTCAACACAAAATGTACTATGTAAAGAAAACAAACAAACAACACATATTTAAAACACAAAGAAAAATGAGACACTTCATTTAGTCGAAACAAAAGATAGAAAAAATTAAACATAAACAACAAAAGGACAAAATAAGACAGATCCCGAACTACAATCCTGAAATAATTCAAAAAACAGAAAATAACACAAAACAAGCTACCAAAATCCTTCCTGGTAAGGAGAGCGGTGACTTCTCAATTGCTCAGCCTGACATCTTAGTCACTGGTTTGCATGTCAGCATGACTAGAGTTTTTCTCACTGTCAATGTTCTGCACCATGATTGATTTATCTTGAATTATCTTTTCAATTTCTCTTTTCAAAGCATGACAATCTTCAATACTGTGACTCTGAACATCGGAATGATATGTACATCATACATTATGATCAAAACTTCTTGAATATGGGTCAGGAGTATACCCAAAGAGAGGAGTGATCATGCCATACTGTACCAATCTCTGGAATAAACTTGCATACGACTCTCCAATAGGTGTGAAGCTATCCCTCGACTTTTGTCTCATTTCATTATTTGGCTTAAATTGAAAACCAGCCCTAGAAGGGCTTCGGTATGTATATGGAGTTAGAGGATAACTCGGCAGAGTTGGCGCGCGCCAGTGTGGGTAAGATAGGGATTGAACATATGGTTGCGCATTATACACTTGATATGGAAATGGGGGAATGGAATATAATGAATTTTGGGAAGGATTCTGTGGAACTTGGCCATAAACTTAGGTTTGAGCCCGTGGGTAACGATAGTATGGTCCTCTTGCCCGTGTCTGTTGTCCAACTATAATAGTAGATGCATCTTCCTCATTTTTATTTCCTCCAATACTTTCCGAACCTTTTTGAATTGCTTGAGTAGTCATTTTCAATGTTGCAAAACTCACAATGCGACTAGTCTTAATTCCATCCTCTATCATCTTTCCCATTTTGAGGACCTCAATAAATGGCTTGCCTAATATAGGTAACAAATGTTGATAATATATTTCATCTTGCGCTTGAATAAACACCTCCATTATCTTTCTTTCTTTCATTGGCGGTTTTACTCTAGCAACTTGTTCGCGCCATCTGATCGCATACTCCTTGAAACTCTCAGTATTCTTTTTTTTAATACCAGTTAGGGATTTTTCTTCAGGTATCAAATCCACATTATATTAAAATTGTTGCACAAATCCATTAGCTAGGTCATCCTAACTAATCCACTTATCAATGTCTTGGTCAACAAACCATTCTGAAGCTAGACCTGAAAGACTCTCACCGAAATAAGCCATGAGTAGTTCTTCCCTCTAGCGCCCCTTAGCTGGTTGCAATAGCGTCTCAAATGTGCTACAGGATCATCATGTCCATCATACTTCTCAAACTTTGGCATTTTAAAATCAAAAGGAAGATGTACACCTGGAAACATGCACAGATCTTTATATGAGACACTTTTGTACCCCCAAGTCCTTGCAAGTTTTTCATAGTCAGTTCCAAACTTCTCAATTTTCTAGCTATTTCCTCTTGTTCTTCTGTCATAACAGGCTTTTCAGTATTTGGAGGAAATTCAGGCAGTTGAGGGCATTTGTAAGGACCAGTCAACTTAAATATGGGCTCGGGAGCGTAATGTTGATCACTTAAAATATTCAATACAGGGTCGCTTGTAGAGTGAGGAATCAAACCATTGGATTGACATTAAAAGTAGGAGATTCAGACGGGAGTGGGGCTGCAAAAACATGAATAGCAGCTGGAGTCGAGTATATGGTAGTCTTGGATTGGGGAGTGAGGAAATGAACCTTGGAAGTGGTTGGATATTGTTGCCCCGGAGTCGATCCTGATGCATGTTGTGGCATATCAACAAAATAAAAAATTATGCATGTGACACGGGAGGCAAGCTAGAAAGATATTCTAGAATATCCGTGGGAACTGGAGGAGGCGGCAACCCATTAGCCCAAGCTTGATGCATTTATATTATTTGCCGCCTTAATTTTCGAATCTCTTCATTATCTCCTACATTCTCATTCCCCGAACTCCCTATCTGATTAGTGACAACTAACTCGGTATCCTTGTTGGCCATAACTTCCTCTGTGACTTGGAGCAATATGGAGGATCAGCCAAAATGCCACAAACCAACCACCTTAAACTGACTGGACAAGAGATAGCAAATGGTTAGAGTTCAACAGTTTTTCAAAACCTCTTTTTTTTTCTTGAAAAGATCACCGAACCCAAGAAGGGTGCCTACGTATCTCACTCCCGAAAGAGGAGAATCAGGTATGCGTAGTTCATGAAGTCTTGCCAAAATGGCCGATTAAACTCTTTTTCTTTCTTTTTTCTTTTTTCTTGAAACTTTAAAAAGAAAAGAAAAATAAAAATTTGTCAAAAGAAATGACGAAAATATTTTTGAATTCTTCGGCTTTAACATCCCTATACAAAATGAAACCTATGATTACCAAAGAAAATCTTTTTGGGTTTTTGATTTTGAATTTCATAAGAAAACGAAACTTGAACCCATTAAATGAAAAAAAAAATTGTAGTTTTCTTTTAAAGACATATATGAAATGACTACACTAAATGGAGAGTGAAGAAATATTTTTGAATTTTTCAAATAAGATCTCCGAACCAACAATAGGCTGCTTACGTATCTCACTCCCGAAAGAGGAGAATCAGGGGTGCGTAGTTCGTCCAGATTGAACAATTAATGATTAAATAACAGATGACACCCTGACTTGAGACAAGACCAAAGGCACATGATGAACAACATAACAAAGTCTTTTTTTTTTTTTTTGAGTTTTTAATTCGACACTTTACGTAAAAAAATGACACCAACAACTATGAAAGAAAAAATCTTTTTCGTATTTTCATTAAATGAAATGTACAAAACTTCTACCACCTTTTTTTGAATTTTTCTTTTATAAAAAGCCCCTAAAAAAATTATTTTGGAGTTTTCGAATTGTGAAAGCTTGCTAAAGGAAACAAAAGGAAAATCTTTTTGATTTTTTTTTTTTGAATTTTTGAATCATGGAAAACAAAAGCCATAAAGAACCTAAAAACTACAAAACTCTTCTTTGATTCACCTTTTCTTTTTTTTTTTTCTCTTTTTTTTCAAGCACACCTTACTTCTAACATATGTTTTCCCCGAATCAGTCCATCAAATGACCACATTACCCTAAAAAATGCAACATTTAGCACATGGGGATGCTTTAAAGGTGAGTCTCCTACAAAGAACCGTGTGGGCCCCACTAGGTCTCAATATGATGCACATAAGAATGATCTAAAGGCTGACCTACATTGTGGTTTACTAACAAGGCCGTTCGGGAGAGCATATGGTCGATAGTGGCTGCTTTGTTTTCCACCTATTCCATACATCCAAAGGCTCCCCCCCTAAAATAAGGGTGACTCAACTAGAGTTCGTGCGCACGACGTTCACTCCGGGACTTGTTGCAGAAAGAATTACTCGGGTTATACAAATGATGCCAGATATAAAGCGGTAACACATAAAGAAAAAAAACTGTAAACAAAGAGCACAGAAATGCACAACAGTGATAACAATAACACAAACAATAATCACAAACAATGTTTATACACCCATAATGTCAAACAAAGCCGATACGACTCCAAAAAATAAGCATTCTGAAAAGTCCCCAACAGAGTCGTCAGAGCTGTCACACCCCTTT
>NW_025858519.1:0-3381 GCF_002878395.1 Capsicum annuum
TCGGGCCAAATCGATGTGCTATAGACCACAATTTTGGGGGTGGGCATGTCGTGGGCTGTAAATCAACCGGGGCATGACAGGGAGGTTGGGGATCGTTCCAGTGTGGTCTATTTAAATTTTCATCACCATTTGGGTGAAAAAACAGGCGAAATAGCACGAACGGGTGTTTTCGGGCAAAATTGGTGTGCTGTAGCCCACGGTTTTGAGGGTGGGACTGGGTTCCGGGTGTGCTGTGGGCCAAAAATTGACCTTGGTATGCCAGGGAGGTTGGGGATCATCCCAGTGTGGCCTGTTTAATTTTTTATGGCCATTTGGGTGGACGAACTGGTGAAACGGCACGAATAGGGCATTTTCGAGCCAAATCGATTTGTTATAGCCTACGGTTTTGGGGGTGGGCTCGGGATCCTAGCGTGTTTTTGGTCAAAAGTCGATTGATACATGCCAAGGAGGCTGGGGATCATCCAAGCATGGTCCATTTAATTTTTTGTGGACATTCGGGCGAAACAGTGGGAAACGGGGCAATTTTGGGTCAAATCGATGTGTTATAGCCCACGGTTTTGGGGGAGGGCTTAGGATCAAGGCATGTTTCGGACCGAAAGTCGATCGGGGCGTGCCAAGGAGGTTGGGGATCATCCCAATATAGTTTGTTTAATTTTTCGTGGACATTTGGGTGGATGAACGGGCAAAACGGCGCGAATATGGCATTATTGGGGCAAATCGAGATGCTATAGCCCAAGAATTCAGGGGTGGGCCCGGGGTTCGAGTGTAGTTGGGGAAAAAATTTGATCGAGGCATTTTAGGTAGGTTGGGGATCATCCCAGTGTGGTCCATTTCCGTGGTCATTTGGGTGGACAAACAGGCAAAATAGTGTAAACGGGGTATTTTTAGGCCAAGTCGGTGTGCTATAGCCGACGATTTTAGATATGGGCCCAGGGTCTGGCGTGCTATGGGCTAAAAACTAATCGGGGCATGCCAGGGAGATTGAGGATCAACCCATTGTGGTCCGTTTAAATTTTCATGGCTATTTGGGTGGACAAACAGGCAAAACGATGAGAACATGGCATTTTCAGGCCAAATCGATGGGCTATAGCCCCTGGTTTTGGGGGTAGGCCAAGGATTCGGGCGTGTTGTGGGCGAAAAATCAACCAGGGCATGCCAGAGAGGTTGGGGATCATCCTAGTGTGGTCTATTTAATTTTTTATGGCCATTTGGGTGGTCAAACTGGTGAAACGATGCGAACGGGGCATTTTTAGACCAAATCGATGTGTTATAGCCCACGGTTTTGGGGGTGGGCTCGGGGTCCGTGCGTGCTGTGGGTCAAAAATCGACTAGCGCATGCCAGGAAAGGTGGGAATCATTATTGTGTGGTCCGTTTAATTTTTTGTCGCTCTTTCGGTGGACAAATGAGTGAAACGGCATGAATGGAGCATTTTTGGGCCAAATTGGTGTGCTATACTCCACGGTTTTAGGGGTGAGCAAGGGTTTCGAGCATGTTGTGGGCCGAAAATCGACCTGTGCATGCCAGGGAGGTTGGGGATTATCCCAGTATGGTCCGTGTAATTTTTTTTGACCATTTGGGTGGACAAACGGGCGAAACAGCGCAAACGGGGAATTTTTGGGACAAATCGATGTGCTATAGCCCACGATTTTAGTTGAGGGCCTGGGGTCCGGGTGTGGTATGGGCCAAAAATCGATCGGGGCATGCCAGGGAGCTTGGGGTCATCCCAGTATAGTCTGTTTAATTTTTCGTGGCCATTTGGGTAGACAAACGGGCGAAACGACACGAACGGGGCATTTTCAAGCTAAATCGGTGTGCTATAGCCCACGTTTTTGGGGGTGGGCCAGGGGACCACGCGTGTTATGGGATAAAAATTAATCGGGGCATGCCAGGGAGGTTGGGGATCAACCTAGTGTGGTCCATTTTAATTTTCGTGGCCATTTAGGTGGACAAATGGGCAAAACTGCGCGAACGGGGCATTTTCGGACCAAATCGATGTGCTATAGCCCATGATTTTAGGGGTGGGCCCGGATTTAGGGCGTGCTATGAGCCAAAAATTGACCGGGGCAAGCCAGGGAGATTGGGGATCATTCCAGTTTGGTCTGTTTAAATTTTTGTGTCTATATGGGAGGAAAAATAGGCGAAACAGCGTGAATGGGAATTTTTTAGCCAAATCAGTGTGCTATAGCCCACGGTTTTGGGGGTGGGCCCAGGGTTCGGGCGTGCGTGGTCCAAAAATTAACTTGGGCATGTTAAGAAGGTTAGAGATCATCCAAGTATGGTTCGTTTAAGTTTTTGTGTCCATTTTGGAGGACAAATAGGCGAAACAGCGTGAACGGGGCATTTTTGGGCCAAATCAGTGTGCTTTAGCCCACGATTTTGAGAGTGGGACTGGGGTCCGGGAGTTTTGTTGGCCAAAAATTGACCGGGGCATACCAGGGAGGTTGAGGATCTTCCTGTTGCGGTTCGTTTAAATTTTGATGGCCATTTGAGTGGACAAACAGGCTAAACAACATGAAAGGGGAATTTTTGGGCTAAATCGGTGTGCTATGGCCTACGGTTTTGTTGATACGCCTGGGGTCCGGGTGTGATGTGGGTTGAAAATCGATCGGGGCATGCCAGGGAGGTTGGGGATCGACTCAGTGTAGTGCGTTTAATTTTTCATGGCCATTTGGGTGGACAAACTGGCAAAACGGCGCGAATGGGGCATTTCCGGACCAAATCAGTATGCTATAGTCTACGGTATTTGGGGTGGGCCTAGGGTTCGGGCATGCTGTGGGTCGAAAAGCGATTGAGGCATGCGAGGAATACTGGGGCTCATCCTAGTGTTGTCCGTTTAATTTTTTGTGGCTATTTGGGTGCGCAAAAGGGCAAAACGGCACAAACCAGATATTTTTTAGCCAAATCGGTGAGCTATAGCCCACGATTTCAAGGGTGGGCCTTGGGTCCGACATGCTGTGTGCCAAAAATTGGCCGGGGCATGCCAGGAAGATTAGGGATCGTTCTAGTGTGGTCCGTTTAAATTTTTGTTGGTATTTGGGTGGACAAATGGGCAAAACGGTGAAAACGGGGTATTTTTGGGCTAAATCGGTGTCTATAGCCCACGGTTTTGAGGGTGGCCCCGGGGTTCGGGCGTGCTGTGGACCAAATATTTATCGAGGCATGTCAGGGATGTTGGGGATCATCCTAGTGTGATCCGTTTAATATTTCGTGGCCATTTGTGTGGACAAACGGGAGAAACGGCACAAACTGGGTATTTTTGGGCCAAATCGGCATGCTATAGCCCACGGTTTTGGGGGTGGGCCCAGGGTCCGATCGTGCTATGGGTTAAAAATAGACCATGGCGTGTCAGGGAGGTTCGGGATCATCCCTGTGTGGTTTGC
>NW_025858520.1:0-4305 GCF_002878395.1 Capsicum annuum
CAGCTACTTGGAAAGAGTTCAAAGAGGCATTTCTTGATCATTACCTTCCATTCGAGATTCGACAGGCCCGTACAGATCAGTTCTTGAATCTTCGCCAGGGGAATATGAGTGTGAGGGAGTACAACGTCCAATTTAACTCCTTATCTAGGTATGCTCCTAATGTTATAGCTACTATGGATGATAGAGTTCATCAATATATGGATAGGTTGGATCCAGATTTGGTTAGAGATTATACTATTGCTGCATTGAACAAAGACATGGACATAGCAAAGATACAAGCTTTTGAACAAAAAATGGAGGATCAGAGACTAAGGAGAAGAACACAAGAATTCAAAAGAGGATATTCCAAGAGGGTCAGATCTACGGGGTAGTTTATGGCATCCTAAGAAGATTTTAGGCCTCGGTTTTCTAATAGACCACCTAGGCCATTATCTTCTTATTCTGCAGCTAGTGCTCCACCACAGTTTTAAGGGTCTAAAGGTAATCTCAATTTGGCCAAAGAGGTGAGAGTTAGAGTTCACGAACAGTGGGGTATCAAGGGCAAGGAAGTATGAGCCAATTAAGACCTCCTCAACAGCCATGCAAATAATGTGGAAAACTTTATTTAGGTGTATGTCATTTCGAGATAAATGGTAGCTTTTGGTGTGGTATATTGGGGCATATGATTAGAGAATGCCCACAAAGGGGCATAGGTGGCATGACCTACTGGATCAGCCATTGCATCATCATCATCGGTACCTTATTCAGGTAGAGATGCACAACCTATGGGTCGTGTTAGGGGTTATAAAGGAGCAACTAGTTCTAGTGGAGTTCAGAATCGTACGTATGCTCTAGCGGATCGACAAAATTTAGAGGTTTCTCCAGATGTGGCTACAGGTACATTATCTATATTTTCACTTGATGTATATGCATTAATTGATCCTGGTTCTACATTATCATATGTCATTCCATTTGTTGCTAGAAAGTTTAAAAGAACACCAGAATTGCTAGCTAAGCCATTGGAAGTGTCTACGTCGGTTGGGGAATCTATTATAGCTAGAAGGGTTTATCAAAATTGTATTATAACTATTTGTGGTCGCGATACAATAGATGATTGTTGAGCTGGAAATGGTAGATTTTGATGTTATAATGGGTATGGACTAGTTGGCATCTTGTTATGCCACAGTAGATTGCCGAACTAAAAGGGTGTATTTCCATTTTCCAAAGGAGGTAGTCCTTGAATGGAGAGGTAATATTGATGCGCCAAGAGGTAAATTTATTTCTTATTTTAAGGCAAAAAGAATGATTTCCAAAGATTACATATATCATCTAGTTAGAGTTAAGGATACAGATGCGGAGCCACAAATTCTTCAAACTATTCTGGTGGTAAATGAATTTCCTGAAGACCTTCCAGGTTTGCCTCCTGAACGAAAAGTGGAGTTTGGTATTGATGTGATTTCAGGCACCCAACCAATCTCAGTTCCTCTGTATAGAATGGCCTCGACAGAATTACGAGAATTAAAAGAGCAATTGAAAGACTTGCTAGAGAAAGGATTCATAAGGCCTAGTATGTCCCCCTAGGGCACACCAGTGTTATTTGTGCGTAAGAAAGATGGTTCATTGAGAATATGTATTGACTACCGACAACTGAATAAGGTGACTATTAAAAATAAATATCCCCTCCCAAGAATTAATGATTTATTTGATCAATTATAAGGTGCCAAGTGCTTCTCAAAGATTGATTTGAGGTCAGGTTACCACCAAGTGAGGGTCAAAGAGAAGGATATACCCAAGACATCTTTCCGAACACGGTACGATCATTATGAGTTTCTAGTCATGTCATTTGGGCTAACAAATGCACCTGCAGATTTTATGGATTTGATGAATAGGGTGTTTAAGCCATTCTTAGATGTGTTCATGATAGTTTTTATAGATGATATTATAGTTTATTCCAGATCAGAAGAGGATCATGCCAATCACTTACGACAGGTGTTGCAGATTCTTCGTGATCGTAAGCTATATGCAAAGTTCTCTAAATGTGAGTTTTGGTTAAAATCGGTGGCATTCTTAGGTCATATTGTATCTAGTGAAGGAATAAAGGTTGATACTCAAAAGATAGAAGCTGTGAAGAGTTGGCCAAGGCCCACAACGCCTACAGAGATTCATAGTTTTCTTGGGTTGGCAGGTTATTATAGAAGGTTTGTTGAAGGTTTTTCTTCTATTTCTGCACTTCTAACCAAGCTAACACACAAAGCATCCAAGTTTCAATGGAATGATGCCTGTGAAAAGAGTTTCCAAGATCTGAAGAATAAGTTGACTTCTACACCTGTATTGGTACTTCCATAAGACACAGAAGGGTATGAGGTATATTGTGATGCTTCAAGAATTGGATTAGGATTTGTATTGATGCAACATAGTAAAGTAATAGCATATGCCTCCAGACAATTACGGCCACATGATAAAAACTATCCTACGCATGATCTCGAGCTAGCAGCAGTTATATTTGCTTTAAAGATATGGCGCCACTACTTGTATGGGATTCATGTTGACATATATATTGACCATAAAAGTTTGCAATATATCTTTAGCTAGAAGGATCTAAATTTGAGGCAGCGGAGGTGGCTTGAACTATTAAAAGACTATGATGTTGATATCTTGTATCATCCAGGAAAAGCAAATGTGCGCTAAGTCGTAAGGCTATGATGGCGTCTATAGAAAGGAAACGGATGATTAAAGATCTCCACCAACTAGCTAATTTGGGGGTTCGCCTTCTTGAAACCCCAGATGAGAGGCTTATTGTGCATAATGCAGCGGAATCTTCATTAGTAGCTAAAGTGAAAGAGAAGCAATATATAGATCCAATTTTATTACAGCTTAATGAGAGTGTACAATGTGGTACGACTAAGGCATTTGAGCTTACTCGAGAAGGAGTATTTCAGTGCCAAAATAGATTATGTGTGCCTAATGTAAACGGGCTAAGAAAGAGGATTATGACAGAGGTATATTGTTCGAGGTATTCCATATATCTAGGGTCAACTAAGATGTATCAAGATTTGAAAGAAATATATTGGTGGAGTGACATGAAGAAGAACATTGCAGAATTTGTATCTGAATGCCCAAATTGTCAAAGAGTTAAAGTAGAGCACCAAAAGCCCAGGGGTTATATGCAATGCATAGATCTTCCAATCTAGAAGTGGGACATGATCAACATGGATTTCGTCACTGGTTTTCCTCGTATATCTCAAAAGTTTGATTCCATATGGGTGATAGTTGATAGGCTTACCAAATCCGCACACTTCGTACCAGTTAAGACCCCTTACACAGTTGAAGAGTATACGAAATTGTACATTAAAGAGATAGTTCGACTACACAGAGTGCCAATCTCTATTATATCAGATCGGGGAGCCCAATTTACTACAAATTTTTGGAAGTCTTTTCAGAGGAATTTGGGAACACAAATGAATCTGAGTACAACTTTTTGCCCTCAAACAGATGGATAAGCAGAACGTACCATACAAACACTTGAAGATATGCTACGAGCTTGTGTATTAGACTTTAAGGGTAGCTGGGATGCTAATTTGCCACTTATCGATTTTGCCTACAACAATAGCTATCATTCAAGTATCAAAATAGCACCATATGAAGCTTTGTATGAAAGAAAGTGTAGATCACCAATTGGATGGTTTGAAGTGGGTAAAACTGCCTTGTTTGGGCCAGATCTTGTTTATCAAGCTATGGAAAAGGTTAAAGTAATTCAACAACGGATGAAAACAGCTCAAAGTTGACACAAGTCATATGCATATATTAGAAGAAGAGGGCTAGTGTTTTCTATCGGTGATTGGTTATTCTTGAAGGTGTCACCAATAAAAGGGGTGATGAGATTTGGTAAGAAAGGGAAACTAAGTCCATGTTATATAGGCCCATATAAGATTATTCGAAGGTTTAGCCAGGTCGCATATGAGTTAGAGCTACCCCAAGAGCTCTCAGTAGTACATCCAGTATTTATGTCTCAATGCTTCGAAAGTGCATTGGAGATCCATCACATATCACTTCTACTGAAGACGTACAAGTTACAAAAGATCTAACCTATAAGGAAATACCTATTGCCATTCTAGATCGACAAGTTAAGAAGATAAGGAATAAAGAAATAGCATCTGTAAAAGTACTTTAGAGAAACCAGCAAGTAGAGGAGATCACATGGGAAGCTGAGGAAGCAATAAAATGCAAATACCCTCATCTATTCAAATAGGAAGAGAAAGTCCAAGATGCTAAATTAGACCAATAACAAGTAAGTGTTTATATATATATATATATATATATATATAT
>NW_025858521.1:0-2532 GCF_002878395.1 Capsicum annuum
CGTCGAACGCACTCAGCAGTTTGAATGATCACATAGAATTTTTGAAGAGAAAAAGAGTATTTTTTATTCTGAAATTTCTCATATCAAAACCTATGGAAGAAAGCAGTTTTTTATAGACATAACATGCCTCTCCTAAAAAGAGGCAATGGTTCATGTCAAAGGTAACACATGCTCTATAAATTTATGTCTGTTCATCCAAAGATTGCAACTTTTCCTAAAGAGTCATCTCTCTCCATGAATTAGTATGTCCTTTTGCTAAAGTATTGCATCCTTGTGAAATAACACATCAGTTCAAAATAGTGCAGCTATTTTTGCACTATTTTGAAGCATTAGTTCTGTTCAGAATTACAAAAGCATCAGTTTAAAATTTCTGAAGCATTCCATCTACTGCTGCATGCATAGATGGAGAATTCTGTTTCGTTTTGGTAGATTTGGATCATCAAATAAAATTTGTTCAAAAAGATAGATCTCATTGATCGATCATTTGACAAATCGAAATCTAAATCTAAAGTCGAACCGAGCGAGCGACGAGGATGACGACAGGAGGCATCTCTTATTCCTTGCCTCACTTATCCATGTGGGAGTGTGTTTCACATTATAAATAATTTAAAGATACTTTCTCCCACCAATGTGGGAGAATTTAGTAAGTTTTCCTATCTTTTAGTACACTTTCCATATTAGTATGATCTCAATTTTTCTCTTCCACTTGGTTTTCACTATTTTCCATTCGCACCTCTCATTTACTATGAACCCAACAATCCCTCACATAAATGGGGAATGACTATTTTTCATAAAATTTTTACAGATAAGTATGTGATCATCAAGAAAAAACTGATTGTATCTGGATAAGTGGTTTCCCTTTGAACTTTCTGTAGTGAACATGTATCCGATGCACTCAGTCAATCGGTAGATTTGATATCTTTGAACTGTTGAGATTTAATGTACACCTCGACAACACACATCACACAACCAGCCTTTAATCATTTATGGTTCTCACGATTTTATTCTTTTCAGCCATGAACACATCTCGGTTTCATGAGAGCTTAGGGAATATGCCTTTACTAACATTCTCCTTGAAGTGGCTTCCACTTCGCCCTCACATAGGTGATTTCTGAACATTCAATTCTATAGATTAAACTATTTGGTCAAATCTAACAAATTTAGATAATCATTAAAAGACTTTTCACTTTAAGTCTTATCCTTGATTACTATACATTGTCTACATTATGAGAATGGGTTGGGTAATTGACAATGTTGAACCTGTCAGACATAACTTTGTTTGATCTCCTTGAACCTAGCTCTTGGGATCTCCAATCTACTAGTAGAGTAACCGCCATGCTGACTTGTCCTAGGCCTTAAATCCATTCCCTTGGATTCCTTTCCACTCCTTCTACAGATAGACCTTTTGTAAGTGGATCTGACATATTATCCATTGACTTTACATAGTCAACATTGATAATTCCACTAGAGAGAAATTCCCTAATGGTATTATGTCTCCGTCGTATGTGACAAGATTTATAGTTGTACATCATGCTCCCTGCCCTACCTATTGCCGCTTGGCTATCACAGTGTATACATACTAGTGCCACTGACTTGGGCCAATAAGGAATATCTTCTATGAAATTCCGGAGCCATTCTGCTTCTTCACCATCTTTATCCAATGCGATAAATTCAGATTCCATTGTAGAGCGAGCAATACATGTCTGTTTGGATAATTTCCAAGAGACTACTCCTTCACCGATAGTAAATACATATCCACTTGTGGATTTTACTTCGTTCGATCTGGTGATACAATCTGCATCACTATATCCTTCAAGTACCACAGGATATTTATTATAATGCAAAGCATAATCTTGAGTGTATTTAAGATACCCCAAACTATTTTCATTGTCATCCAGTGAGTTTTGTTGGGATTACTTGTGTACTGACTCAATTTACTGATAGTACATGCTATGTATGGTCGTATACAGTTCATTATATACATTAAACATCCCAATACTCTTGAGTACTCCAATTGCGAGTCACTATCACCTTCATTCTTTCGAAGTGCAAAGCTCACATCCAATGGAGTCTTGGTAATACTGAATTCCATCTACTTGAACTTGTCAAGTATCTTTTCGATATAATTAGACTGTGACAATGCCAACCTTTTTGGAGTTCGATGGATTCTTATACCTAAGATTACATCTACAACTCCAAGGTCTTTCATATCAAACTTGCTCTCGAGCATTCGTTTTGTTGCTTTTATGTCAGAAATGTCTCTACTGATGATCAATATATCATCCACATATAAACATAAAATGACTTGGTGATTTGGAGTGTCTTTAATATAAACATATTTATGAAAATCAATTTTTTTGAATCTGTTTGCCAACATGGTTTGGTCAAACTTCGCATGCCATTGTTTTGGTGCTTACTTTAGTCCATATAATGACTTGATAAGTTTACACACCTTGTTTTCCTTTCCTGGAACCACAAAACCTCAGGCTGTTCCATGTATATTTCTTTCTCCAATTCTCCATTTAGGAAAGC
>NW_025858522.1:0-1996 GCF_002878395.1 Capsicum annuum
TTTTTTTTCATGTTAGTTACTACTATTTCTATTTTATGAGTATTTTCTTATCGGTTAAACCGAAAACCGAACCGTTAAGGACTAAAAATCGATAAACCAATAAAAAATATGTTATTGATTTTGTTATTGATTTAACATATTTAAAAACCGAATACCGATAAACCGAACTGATAATATGTAAAATTGAACCGAACCGACCGATTCAATTAAAATGGAGACTTCTACAAGAAATCTAGGAAATTATCAAGACTTTAAATTAGTGATGCATACATCTCTGAGTAACTTAATTCCACCTTGGTGGGCTTTTAACTGCCAAGGACCAAATAATCTTGTTCAATATTACGAGCTCGTTTAGATAAATTAAAAAAAAATTAGTTTTTTAGTTTAAGTGATTAAAAGTTTAAAATAAATATCTACAAATTAATCATATAAGTGTTTGGATAGAAGTAGGGGTGTACATAGGCCGGGTTGGTTTGGTTTTTATTAAAAAAAAAAAAACCAAACCAATCATATTGGTTTATTAAAACTATAAATCAAATCAAACCAACATAAAATTATTTTTTCGATTTAGGTTTTAGTCGGTTGTTTCAATTTTTTTTGTTTTTTCTTAATTTTCTTATAATCTTTAGTTTTTACAATTATATTGTGATTGAAGACTAGATCAAGTAAGTTTTCACTCATGTGCTAATGAAAAATCACAATTATGAAAAAATGAGAAGCGAAAAACTTTCTTGAAACTAAAAAGTAAGATGAAGAGTGAAAAGTTTACATTTTAAATTTATATTGGGTTTTGGATAATTTAATGTATAAATAACATAAACACCAATCCTTTTGGAAGTAATTACACGGGTTATTCTCAAAATAGACCCAAATTAGGGTGGCTTTTAAATTTTGGCCCCAAATAAAAAGACTTTGTTAAGATAGCCTTTACTTGTTAAGTCATATTTTCTTGGACGAAAATACCCTCTTGTAAAATATTCACGGAACTCTCTTTCTTCGCCGTTAAATCTCTTTCTTCCTCCCTTTCTTCCAAATTCCAGAATCGACCTCCAAAATATTCGCTGTTAAATTTCTTTCTTCCAAATTTCAGAATCGGCTTTCAATCATTCGCAGAATCGACTTTAGCCATAAGGTTTCTTCAGGTATGAATTTCATCATCAAAATTCATTGTGGTATTTTAGCTTATTGATCATTGTGGTAATTTTAGCTTGTTATATAATTAGCATATTGATTTGATTTTTGGAGAGGTGAACGTAAGCTGAAGTTGGGATATGCTGTTGTTGTAGTAACATATTTTCCATTAAGGAATTATGTCGAACAGGTAGTGGGAAGTTTGTTATTGTGGTTATAATTGTGTTTGAGTAGTTGTGGGGGGTTGGTCTTGGAGAAAAAGGATGTAAGCATGTGACTGTAAGCATAAATATATTGCTTGTAAATTTGGACCACTACTTATGAAGAATTTTCGGTTTGGTTACTCATTCATTTGATTATTATTGATTAATGGTGTCAATTATATGTAGGTGATCAATGGCAATGAATTTGTAGGAGATTTAGTTGGTTATTGAGATCGATGGACAAGAGGAATTAGTTGTGGAAAAAGAGACCTTCTGAGAAGAGTATTGGTGAAACTGAGAGTTCTGCTTCACTCTCTTCACATTCAGAATGACACTCTGATGGGCAGGTACAAGGCAAAAGAAAGATTTTTTTTGTTTATAGGATGTCTTGATACTCTCTTTCTGGCCTTCTAATTGATTGTGCTGATATAAAGAAGCTAATACTTTGATTCGTACTCAATTCTTTGTATGCATATTTATTTCAAGATAAAATGGTTGAGCTAAATATTCAGCTCATGTTTTCGTAGTTAGAAAGTGTTATACTACCAATGATTATACTTATAAAACTTTAGTATGCTTCAATGCCTTCTGTAAATGCTGTATCTTGGCAACTCTGGTCGTCTTTCATGTATTATATCTTTATTTTTCTCCTGCCTCTTTCT
>NW_025858523.1:0-3641 GCF_002878395.1 Capsicum annuum
CTGTAAAAAGTTTTTAAATCAAAATACTAAAAATGCAGGCCTAGGCTGAATTAATTTTTAGTTTTTTTTGTAAGTAATTAGTAAATACTAAATATTACTACATATATGTGTATAAATTTCAATTTTTTGATCGATTCTAATTTATTCAATTTGAAAACTTAAAATATTTAAAATAAATGCATGAGTTGATTCAATTTGTTTCAAATTGAGTTATCTAAATTGCTTCGAATCAATTCAAATATGTGAATTGATTCGATTTGTATATTAGTCTTAGAGCTAAACCTTGTGTTAATCGAACACCACAACTTCTAATAAAGTGAATTAATTAGACACTTTCAATTTTAATAATTTTTTTGTATACTCATTCTTCTATTAGGTAGTCAAGTTAACCACATAAAACATGTCATCTCCTTTAATTCTACGCAAACGCATCAATAAGTTGTAAACCCGTGATAGTTTCTACTTAAAATTGATGCGCACAATTAAATGAGACTACATACTTTATGAGATTAACTTAACTATCTAATAGACAAATCAAAACACGAGCACACAAATTTTTTTAATTTTAAATCAAAAGTATTTAATTAAAACATTTTATTAATTAGAAGTTGAGGTGTACAATTGGAACAAGTTTTTAGTTATCTAATAGAAAAATGAAAACAAGAACACGCAAATTCTTTTTTCAAATTTTGAATCGAAAGTATTTAATTGAAACACTTTATTAATTAGATGTTGAGGTGTACAATTGAAACAAAGTTTAGTTTGTGCGAAATGAAATATCCTAACAAGTTTAAATTAACTATGTATTAAGCCTAAATTCTATGGTGTTAAACAAGTCATGTAAAATTTAAATAAAAAAGATACAAACTATAAAAATAGACATTCATTTTTTTCAACATCTTATATATATACACACTTGAACGGAATGGGGATAGGTTGGGGTGTAACTTTAAATTTAAATAGAAATTATATTTGAACTTCGTTTCAAAACAACTGAATGTAATCTATATTTAATTAAAATAAATTTGATTTATTTTCATACTTACCAAATTAAAAGTTGATAGAGAAAAGTATATTTTGGGTTCAATTTACCTCACTGATGATATAATTCTTTTACATTTTAAAATTAACTGAATCAAAGTTTACTGCTATCAATTAAATGTTGATAAGATATCTACATAATTCATGCTGATATCTTCATTTTCTTCTTAAATAAAAGAATAGCAAGAGAAAATTTATACCAAACTCAATATATGATTGATTTGAAATTTTTAAATAATTATGTTGGGCCCGTGTATGCACAGGCTTCAAATTGTCTAGTCTATATCAAGACTAAAGAGTGAGCATGTAGCATGAAAAATTGAAAATAGCAAGACCAAACTTGAAAGTGTGAACATTTTCAATTAGTTGAGATAAAATTTGTGAAAATTATCCTAAATAGGCTTATTAGATTGTTAATTATAAATTATAGCAAAATTTTTCAATAATTACTAGACTAAAAAAATAATTACAAGCTATAACAACTTTTTTGAAAAATCTATTTTAATTAAATATTCGAAAATTAATTATCTAATATTTATTATTTATATTATTTCCTTATTTTTAGCATTTAACATTTATCACTCTTAATTAAAGCTTTGGATAACTATGGCAAGTTATATTATTGATATCAAAGTATTTTTTTTATTTTAAGAATTAAGTATTAAAGTTGTTCACAATTTAAAGAGTCATATATGGCAAACATAATTTTTTAACTTTAAAAATTAATACACAAAGTCTAGGTCACACCAAAACTATCGTAGTGACCTATTACACACCTAAACTATGAAAAAGTGAAACTATTACCTCCCCGCGACATCCATGCCCAAGTTCAATGAGTGGAGTGTACTCCACTAGCCCTGTGGTGGTGCCACGTGTCTAATTTAATTATTCTATTTTATTAAATAAATCTAACTCGATCCATCTATTTTAACCCATTCTAACCTGACCCGACCCAAATAGGAGAAAAAAAACATAAATTTGGAGTGTATGAAGTCCATCATTAATGTGAACGAATTTTAGACATCTCAATCTCCATATAGCCAGCCGTAAATTCAATTTACGCCGAAACTTCATAAACTTATTCTCATTTATCACTTTTCTTCCTTCCAAATTACTTCAAATTTTTCAATTTGACTAATTTTCTAAAAATCTCATTCAAGACTGAATTTTTTTTATATTCACAGGTACAATCTTGAAATTTTCAACCCAAATGATCTGTTTACATACCTCAATTCTTCCGAAAGACCCAAAAATCAAGAATTCAACTAGTCCTTTTTTCTTTATAGATAATTTTTTTAAAAAAAAAATCTTGATAAGTGTTTGCTGCTATTTGTATGATTTTTCCTTTAAATTTTCTCTGGAAGTTTGCTACTTGGTCTGTTTAATCCTACTGTGTAGAAAAAGAGTAATTTTGGTTGTGCCCTGAATAATGATCTTACATATCTTAAACACACAACAGTACTAAGTACTAAAAAAGAAAGGGAATGAAAGAAAAATAAAGGATTTTATATATATCTGGGCTGGACAAGTTCACAAGAACTATTCCTTTTGATCTTGTAGGAGAATTACGGCTCAATTTTTTTCTTCAGATGATCATATATTTAGGCTAGACTTTTGTAGTCATTGAATTAAAGGCTCCTACATTTAAGGATTTGTTTTATTCTTAAAATTATTGTGGTGAAGATTTGAGTTTGATGATGATGGTGTTAATGGTTGTGTTTTAATAGTGATTTTGGTGAAGAAGAAGCAATTGAAGAATGCGGGACCCATATATTAAAATGAATAAATAAAAAAATTAATTTTATTAATAATTTTTCAATTGAAAAATAAAAAAATTTAATTTTATTAGCATTTAGTTACCAATTCTTCAAACATATAATCTTCAATTTTGATTTTGAAAGACAAATTTGGGAATTAGGGTTCTTAGTTTGGGGCCCCAAATTGGCTTAAATAGGAATTAGGGTTCAATAGATCTGTTGGAAATTAAAAGTGTTGTATTTTAAATGTTTTTAGCCATTTATTTTTGTTATTTAAAAGGCTGGACACGCCTAAAACGAGTGTAAGAAACGCGCCTTAGAATGGGCGTCGCGGGAGGTAATAGTTTCACCTTTTTATAGTTTAGGTGTGTAATAGGTCACTACGATAGTTTAGGTGTGACCTAGACTTTTCGTATATAGTTTGGGATGGAAACGATGACTTTTTCCTTAACTTAACTTTACTTTAATATCTTTGACTTACTTTTTATATATGTCAAAAACTGCAGTCTTCATGCAGATAATTAGTATTGTGTCCTGTGAGACATTTTCCTTTTTAATCCATCACAAATTGCTTTACTTTTTTTGAAATTATGTAACATTGCATTCACATTTTATTGTTAATATTAATAGGTGTTGAACTACAAAAATTACTAATTTTTTTAAAGTTGAAATTGAAATTGTGTTTGATCATAAATATAAATTGAGGTTGTTTAGAATTTTTGTGAGAGAGATAAAAGTAAAAAAAGTGAAACCAATTAATTTTTTTTACTTATTTTTATTTTTTTAAATATAATTTTAAATTATATTTGAAATTCTCATGATCAAACACCAATTTAAAGTTAT
>NW_025858524.1:0-2774 GCF_002878395.1 Capsicum annuum
TAATCATCAAAAATGGCTATTTATGTGTTGTGCCCGTGCGGGGGCCTATATGTGATAAAATTATCAAAATTGAGTTATTATGTGATATGTGTGACCGTGTGGGGTCCTAGGTGATATTAATAGCTTTGAATACATGTGAATAATTGTATTTTGTTGTTAAGATGCTTAATATGGTACCGTTGTTGTATTGTGATTATATTCATACTTTATTTGGCATATGAGATATATGAAAAATCGTGGATGAAACTGAAATAATAAGTGGATATTGGCTCACTCGGTTGTGCAAATATATCATTATGGTTGGTTGTGAAAATACTCATTGTGATTGGTTGTGATCATTACATCCTCATATAATACTCATTCATTAAATATTGGTACCACCATGGCAACATCTGAGAAACACTAACAACACCTTTTTAAAACCCTCCTCGAGGGATGTGTCAGGCAGGAGATATTGTAACACCTTATAAAATTCTTTTCGAGGGATGTGCCAGAAAGGAGATATAAGATGTGTGGATTGTATACAGATTGAATAACCCCCCATGGATCCTACTTAGAGAAGCTTTAGCTCTGTAGGTGTATACGGGAATTGTGCGACGATCCCGGAGGTTGTGCGACGAGCTCGTGTATCATCGTCATCATCATCGTTGCATTACTTGATTGTGTTATATTGTGTTGTATTATCATATTGACCTGTCATCTATGTATTTATCATATCTTCTTTTACTTGTATTTGATGATCTTGTATATGCATGTTCCCCCTTGTTCTTATTATATGTGATATAATACGTACTTTTTTTTTATTTTGGTGTGATGTTGCAATATATGTGAGATTTTAGTGCAAGCGGTGTGGGCTACCATTGTGGGACATTTTCTGATTGCAGGTGACGTACCTTTAGTGTATATTTTATATGTTTTATTTACTACTTCGCTTGGTCTGCCTATGATACCTACTGAGTACAAGTGGACCATACTCATGCCTACTGCGCCCTTTCGGTGTAGGACCTAGCTCGAGTGCACCTCAACTTGCTTGACTCGGGTGATTGTTGGAGCTTCTAAGGTAGCGATTGGATATTCATGCATCCGAAGTTCACCTCTATCTTTCTATAGTAGTTATGTCTTTATTACTATTCGGAAACAGTTATTATTCCTTTGTGGTTATTTTTTCGATGTATTTGACTCTTGGATTGTATTAGTAGTTCTTACACTATTGAAACCTGGTTTTAGACATGATTGGTATTTTGGATAAGTTCTTTCCGTATTATTATGATTACCTATATGGTTCGACTTTGTTCTAGAAGCCTTACCTTGAGATATCTCTGTCTTTTCCTCTTTTCGTATCAGTTTGGGTGATAGGCTTACTTGTCAAGGTACGCCACGACAAGTGTCATCATGACCCTCGTTTTTGGGTCATGACATAGTACTCTTCGATAAAAACAATGGACTTAAGTCCATTAATGATGTGGAACCCATTCCCCTTTTTCTTTCATAATAAAAATAAAGTTGATAAGTGTCCTTTTATTTTTCTTCAAGTTCTTACTTGAATTAACGACACATGACATAAGTTAAATTTAATTAATCAAAATAAATCCATGATATATTCGGTTCCACAAATTATTATTATTCAATAATCTTATATTATATTATCTTCTTAATAAATATATGAAATAACAATCTCTCTTTCCACATTTTTTTCATAAGCAATATTTATCTTTTAATTTCATTTTGAATTAATCTTCTTATTGCATTTTTTTTCCTTGGAACTTTCTCTATAACATTACCTATTGCACATATGATGATAGTCAATATTTTTATAACTAGGTGCCTTTTTTCCAAAAGAAAAATACAAGGTTCAAAGTTTTCTTATTATTCAGCTGTCGATCGATTCTGTAATAATTTAATTTATTTTATTAACGGATGAATTGATAGGCAGATAACAATTTATCTAGTTACAACACTAAAAAATCAGAAAAGCAAGACCTAGAGCTAGGGATCTGAAGAATAGATCCTTTTTGGGTACTGTTGAAAAGGTTAGATTAATTCTTCATGACTTGCTATTTTTGCTGAGCTATTTTAATATTTTGAGCATAATATAGATAATGCTAGCTCGATATGGACAATAGATTTTTCTGGTAGTATAAGTATTGTGGAACAACAAAAATAATATTCATAAGATATATTACATATTTATCTATATATCCTTCCATTTCTCCCCTCTATTCAAGGACAATAGGTTTTCAAGGCGTGTGAAATCTTCATTATTGAACTCACCATTCGTTCTTGGTTTCACGCCGAGGATAAAAAGTGTATGACTTTACAAAGAAGAACATCTCTACCGCAAATTACATGGAGTGGAATTTTTTATTTTATTTGTGACATTGTTCCAAGGGACGAGATTAATATAATGGAGAGGATACGGTGGGCGAAATAGCTAAGGGAGGGAGCAGTTGACGGGATAACCCTGATGGTCAAAGTTAACTTCGTCATTTCATTATCATCAATCTTCTAGAAACTAATAATGAAAAGGATATCAAAACAGGTACCTAATTGAGAGATCTGCTTCAGTATTTTAGCATGTCATAGACTCATAGTCATGATTTATGTTCTCGAAACTTGAACAACATTATTAAATGTATACCTTTTGGTAACCCTAAATATCGTCATACTGATGTCACAATAACCTTAATTAAATACTGAACTAGAGCAACAAATGATAAGAAAGTTGGGACAAAATGATTTTGAGCTACATGTTGGTTTGACTGAGAGGATCTGGA